>NC_063188.1:97707717-97727717 GCF_023159225.1 Perognathus longimembris pacificus
GCACTGGCCCCGCGCGCGGTGGCCCGGGCCAGATCCCAAGTGCGGCGGCGCAGGAAGAATTGCAGCCAGAGCAAAAGCAGGGGCTATTTTGGGTCATTGTCCTGCACACCCGCCACCCCCCTGCCTGGTGCCCTAAGAGTCTGCTGGGTATCAGTTACACTGTTCGCAGTGAAGCTGGAACCCTTGCCTGCAGAGAGGGCCAAAAAACAAAACAGAAAACAACACCCCCCCCCCCAACCTGACTCCTGTCATTTGAGAACTCCTGGAATAACCAAGTCGGAACAGGGCACTGTTTTGGTGTCTGTACACCTGAGCCGGCACCAGCCAGAATCTTCCCCCCTCCCGTCTCTGTCCTACACCCCCCCCCCCCATCATCCCAGAGTGTGTTTACTGGAAACGGGTTTAGGGAGGTAGATAATGATTGCTGGCAGCCGGGCAGATATTAGGCAAGGCAGTTGGATTGGGGGGGGGGGGGTATCTTTAGATGAGTGTCCAAGCTGGGTGGGCAATGGGGTGACACTCAAGTTTTTCCGGGGAAGGTGTGCTTGTAACTGTATCCATGCCCCCCTCCCCATCGGGGGCACTGGCTGGTTATGGTAGGTTTTCTCTTTCCACCCCAAAGCAGATGTCTCAGCTCAGGGGAGAAGCCCGTGTTGGGACAATGGTTCTCCACCCCAAAGGAAAGGGCTGGTGATTACCTGGAGTGAGGCTTGTCAGACACGCAACTCCTTCGCAGGAGACGTGTGCAGCTTTCCAATGTGCTCATTTGTGAGGGGAGAACTATTTGTCTCTGAGAAGCAGAAGAACTTTTACTGTAGGACACCGAAGGCCCTAGATTAGTCCAAAATGCAGTCGGTTTGGCAATTGCCAAAATCTCTCTTAACCAGACATAAGCAAAGAGTGGATTTCATGGGGATAAGGGCATTGAAACTTGGTTATCCTACGCCTAGAGTTAAACTCTGGCCTCCCTTGTCACTCAGTCCCTTATCTAAAAAGAAAAGGAATAAATTGAAAAATCACCGCGTGCTATCAAATAGCTAACTTGACGTCGGCCCACCTTTGCGTTTATCATATATATGACTTGTACTTCAAAGAAGAAATTAGCCCATGCTACTTGGCGGCCAGGTATGCCCCCACCCTTTAGTTTTCTTTCAGCTCCAAGGGGGGAACCCAGTGAGCTAGGAGGGGCTGCTCCCCGCCGCCGCCCCACCCCCACGAGCCTCAGTCTCCTTGGCTCCAGCCGGGAAGCAGCTTGGAGCTGGGGTTCAGCTCCATATTTGCGGGGGCTCGCAGCCGCCATAGCCAGGGCAGCAGAAAGCGCTCAATGAACTGATTTGCTCTCAGTGCTAAAGTTTCAGGTGTGGACAGGGGGATCTGCCCGCAACACAGAGCCAGGCCCCCAGATTCGAGAGCCCCCCCCCCTTTCATAGTAGTGAGGCGAGAGCCAATTATTCTCTGCGCGCTCATATTTTCGGTAAACAGGTCGTAAGCCGTTTTACAGCATCTTAATGGTTTCCTATTTGCCTTAATTGTCGCAGTAATAACGGCAATGACGGGGTAGGGTTTCAGCTAAATTGACTTCCCCTGAGATGGGCAGGGTTTGTAGTGGGCACTGGAGTCAGGAGGTGCGCAGAATTTTGTTTAATCGAAAAATTACCCCACTGAACTCTTAACAAGCTTAACATATCTCCAGAGGGTAATGGGGAGTCTGACCTAAGGGGGTGAGGGAGGGAAGAAGGCTGGTTGGGGTGGGGGAGGATGGAGGGAATGGCAGAGAGCTGGAATGACAGAGAGGTAGAATAGAGGGGAGGGAAATTTTAAGAAAAGAAGAAGGCAGAAGGAAGCCAAGAGGGCAGAAAATAAATATTTTTCGTTGAGTGCTGAGCTCTTATCCCATTCGGTATTAGGACAAAGCAGAGTGTAAAGTGCTTTGCCTACCAAGCTCTGGCCTAAGAGAGAGCCAGAGAAAACTTGTATCCAGGATCCAGGTTTGTAGATTTACAGACGCAAGAAGTCACCCCGGTTCCCCATGTATATAATAGAGCTAATATTCTCAATCTGGCAACAGCTGATGCTTTTATGGTTTCCACCAAATGGTAGCCACTCGTGGGGGAGGGATGGTGATGACCATGTTCTCAGGGGTGGGGTGGGCAGTCTAGGGGCTGGAGGAGGCCTGGCATGGAAGGAAAGGTGATTGAATGGGGAGTGGCTGGGGCCTACAGTGACCTCCTACCTGTGTGTTGCTTTCTTGTAGGGAGGAACTGGCCATGAGGCTGGACTTGACTGAGGCCCGAGTCCAGGTGAGCTGTACACCGAGGGGAGAAGGGAGGGAGGAGGGCTGGGGACCGGGGGTCAGGGGGAGACCGATGGGTCAGTGATTGGGGGAAAGAGATGGAGCCTCCCTTCCTAAAAGAAGCAGAATGTAAGGAGCAGACCCAAGCACTCCGCACACCATTAGACATTTACCAACCCGACTTGGGAGACGGGAAGGGAAGGAAGATCAGCAGGGCTTGGGAGCCTGAGAAAGAAAGGAGTCCAGGATCCAAACAGGGTTTTGGAGTTGAGGCTGCAGTTCAGGAGCCCCCAGTCCCAAGGCCCCTATAGAAATCAATCCACCAGCGGACTTCTCCTGATTGAAATAATGGGATGGAGCCTGGATTTGGGTGTTAGACAAATCCTCTCAGCTCCAAGCAGGTATTTGGCTGCGATTAAGTCTCCAATCGGGCTTCATAAAAGCCCACTTAGTGCTAGAACAAACAGGGCCATTTGAAGGCAAAATGCTGTTTGATTTCCCCCTCCGCCCCGCACGAGGAGCTGGCTAATGCTATTTGATTTCCCATTTTTTATAGCAATGAGCCCACATTGATCTAATAGAGAGTGAGTGCAATGCTATTAAAGGTGTTTGCAGCCCCATACCACAGTGCATTTCCAAACCCAGGTCTCATAACCAAAGAGACGATCAACACTGGGCAGCCCCGATGGCCAACAGAAAACAGATGTCCCCGGGTTAGGAGCTGAGTGAATCACTTTACAGTCAAAATCAAGCGCTGATAAAGCACAATAAATTCCATATGGCTCATTTAATACACAACAGCTCCTTGCATTAGAGGGCTAATGATGAGGCCTGTCCCCTCCTTTCTGTTGACACATTTCTCCATTGTCAAACAGAGATGTGACAGCAACTCTGCATTTTCAGCTCAGGGGAACAAGTCGTGGGAAAGTTAAATAACTTTTAAAAAGAAAGAGAGCGCCCTCCCTCCCTTTCTCCTCTGTCCCTATTCACTGGAGAAGATGTAATTAAGTGAATATGAATTATTAGAGTCCTTTCGTTTACCTTTGGGAGGCCTCAGAGGTATTAATTCAATAATGAGGAATTGCTGGGGGACATCTTGATAATTGCAGTTGAGCCCCAGAGACAGAGAGATGATCCATATTCAGAGGGTTTCCACATTCTTTAAGGGCCCTAGGCCTCCACTGCCTGCTCCTTTTCCTTACTCCTTTCACTAGGGATGAAGGGCTGGGTGGATATTCCTGTCTAGACAGACTCACACGTACAAAAGCTGCCCACCAGCCTGATCTCATCTACCAGTCTTTTTCAAGTCTCTGAGCCTCTGTGCTAGAGCCTTTCTGTGGTCCACAAGTTGATTTGAAGGCCATGGAATGTTCTGGATGCCCTCCTTTCAGGAGACTTGTAAATGATCACCCCATTTTGGAGTCTTGATTTTTCTTGCTTGGGTTGCTGTCTAGAAATCCAACCAAGCTGAGTTGCTAGTACTCATAGTAACCAACTCAAGGTGGATATTTGAACGATAGAAATGTCTTTCAGGTCCCCCCCCCCCGTATTCCTCTGGGATAATTTACATTATATTTTAATATAACTTTATAGGCCTAGAGTTCATTCTTAATTTTTTTTCTTACTTGTATGCAGTCACAAACCCAGCCCTAAAAATATTAATGTGTTCGGGGAAGAAGGAACATCTCTTCTCAGCTGTGGGTGTGATGAGCAGGTCATATAAAAATAATTTCATGCTCTTTGGGGTTATTTTTAGGATGATGGTAGCTGCGATGTTTCAGGTAAAGGTCTCTATTAAAACTGCTTCTTATTAACAATTAGGAAAATACCTCTGGCTGGAAACCACCGCCCTCGTGCCCTAGAAATACCTTACTTAAATACCCTGTTCAAACCACATTCCCCAAAAGGCCTGTTAGCTCTGAAGATGGGCAAAGGCTTCTCTTGTCAAGCCTTTGATTTCTAGGTGCAGGCGATTCCTGTCTCTAGAACGTTCCCTCCACCACCCCCCCCCAACACACAGCCAGGTCCTGCAGAGCCTCTGAAGGCAGCCAGTTGTGGCCCCCCTATTTCATGTCCCAAGAAAACAAGTCCCCGAAAATGTTCACTTGGGTGTCAGTTATTGTGAGAATTTTCTCCCATCCTGCAGAGCTCCCAAACTTAGGACAGTGAGTGCACTTAGGAGTTCACTACAGCTTTCTAGAAAGAAAGGAAGGAACTGCTTTGCCTTTCCTCGCTTTTTGTTTTCATTTCCAAGGCAGAGCAGAGATTGTTTTCCTCATCCTCGAATAAACCCCAAATGTGAGAAAGAGCTGAGAGGGCAGCACCACCAATCTCTTCATCTCACCCCTTTTCCCTAGAGTTCCAAATACCTGCTTTCACTTTGCCTCACTAAGCCGTCGGGGGTGGGGGTCATTCCCACTTTACAGATCCGAAAACTGAGGTTCAGGGGAGTTTTAAGGAACTTGCCTGAAGTCCTGCAGCCAAGCCGGGGCCAGCGCAGACAAAACAAAACCAACTCTTTTCTTGAAGCTTGGAAGCCTGGGCTAATGGGACTGAATAGTCACTAGAGAGGAGTTGAGACTGGGCTCTGTCCCATTGCACCTTGGCATCCACGAACCCCACCTAAGCCAGCGGCGAGGAGGGGGCGCACCCGCAGTGAGGGCAGGCCTGGCGGGCGCCGCCGAGCCCCCCGCGACCCCCCCCCCCCCCCCGGCCTCTCTCCACCTTTGCAGGTGTGGTTCCAGAACCGTCGGGCCAAGTGGCGCAAGCGGGAGAAGGCCGGCGCCCAGACCCACCCCCCGGGGGCTGCCTTTCCCGGGGCCTCTGTCGGCCACGCACCCGCTCAGCCCCTACCTGGATGCCAGCCCCTTCCCCCCGCACCACCCCGCGCTCGACTCGGCTTGGACCGCCGCCGCCGCCGCCGCCGCCGCCGCCTTCCCGAGCCTCCCGCCGCCGCCCGGCTCGGCCAGCCTGCCGCCCAGCGGGGCCCCGCTGGGCCTGAGTACTTTCCTGGGAGCCGCTGTGTTCCGGCACCCCGCCTTCATCAGCCCTGCGTTTGGAAGGTAACCTAGAGCCTCCGAGGCCGGCCGGCCTGCCTGCCTGCCTGCCTGTCTGTCTGTCTGTCTGTCTGTCTGTCTGTCTGTCACACACATGGATGCCCGGGTCAGGGAGGAGGCAGGAGATGAACAGGCTGCACACAGCTTTTTCTTTGGCTCTATCCCAGACTTAACACCCCCCTCCCCGCCCCCCCCTCCCTGTCTCCATGGTCCCTTGGGGAAATCACAGTGGGTCTTGTAGGGACTGACTCGGGGCCCGAGCTGGAAGCGGGGGGGGGGGGGGGGGGGGGGGGAAAACAGTCCCAGGCACCTCGAGGAACCAAAGCCAAGCGAGGAGCAGCAGCGTTAGGTGCGGGCCGCAGCCCCCTCGCCAGCCGCCCGGGGCCCCCCGAGGTGCAGGTGCGTCTGCTTGTAGACTGCTGAGCAGGGGGGTGACTTCTCAAGTTTTGCCAAAGTCCTTCACACGCCCCCCCCCCCCCAAAGGCCGGGGCCACCCTGCTATGGGGTTCCTCTGGGTGCATAGAATGATTTCTTCTTCCCCAGCCTCTATCCTTGTTACTCATTATGACCCGATGCCAAGGATGCCCCTATATGCGCAACCGTGGAGCCCCACAGCGGCGCGAGACTGCGAAATAAGACACTGCTCATCGTGTATGATGACTCCTTTTCTTTAAATGAACCATCGAATGACGAAATGAAAAAAAAAAAAGATCTGTATAACCACACAGACAAAGAAACAAAAGAGGGTGCATTAAATTGGGAAGAGCAGAGAAAAATAAAATGAATGTTGCTTCACTGATCTCTCTTTGGGAGAACAAAGAAATAATAGATTCATCCAACTGCACAGTTAACCGAAATCCTCCTAGAGCAAATTAAGACTTGAAGTCAAAAGTAGTTTCTTGGACCCAACTAATAAAATAGTGAGAGCGTGGAAGTATAGTTAGTGACTCAGTTTACTGAATGGAGCCAGGCCCTGCCACCTCCTCCCCCCCCCCCCCCCCCCCGGGTCACACATTTGTCGCTTTGTGGAAGAAAACAATTTGAAGTCTTGAGTCTCCTTCTCCCCACTTGCCCTCCCTGCCAGCAAATGACTTGTCCAACAGGCGAACCCCGGCTGGAACAGCCTTGGAGATTCAGGGTCTGGAAGGGTTGGGGGGGGTGGCCGGGGTGGCAGTCACAGGAGGAAGGGGGCTCCGGCAACCCAGGTGGGCTCATTTCTAACTGTGCAAGTGCTGACTGGGCCCCGCGGGGGGCTGGAGCCCTAGCGGTCTGGGGGATGAGGTGGCGGCGGCGCCGGGTGGAGGTGGGGGGCTTGGGGCGGCGGTGCGGGGTGGAAGGGCTGGCGGTCCGCACGCCCAGCAATCCCGGCGCCGCCTGGAGGCGGTGGCGCTGGCGGGGGGGCCTGGGGCTGGAGGCCACAGGGCCCCAGAAGGCAGCCGGGAAAGGGTGGCCGCCTGGCGCCGGGACCTGGGGCCTAAGCCCTCTACAGAGCGGAAACCAACAGGCGGGCGCCCCCCCACCACCTCCCCCCAGGCCTTGGCGGGGCGCCGGGCAGCTTGGCCCGGCCCGGGAGGGTGGCGGGGTCCGCCAGGGCAGAGCGGAAGGCCGGCGAATAAGGCCAGCTTTTCCCAGCCGAAAGCAGCCGGGCTGAGAAGGAGCCCGGAGGGGAGTTCAAAATCAGCCTATATTGGGGGGCGGGGGAGGAGGCAGCTTTCACCCCCACTTTCTCCGCACTCTGCCTTATTCTTTTCCTGTCCGGTTCTTGCCCTTCTTGATCTCTTGGGAGATGCTATACTTGGACGATCTGCCCTTCCAGGGCACCCCACCCCCTTTTTGGAAGCGAAAGCGCAGAACCCTCCCCATTATGGGGGGGGGGGGTTGGCTGCGGAGCTTTGCTTCTGCTCTTTGGGAAATGGCTGGTGCCTTGCTCGGTCTTTGTCGGTTCTGCTCCTGCTCTAGCGGCTCCGGGTCCCGCCGGGATCCCCGATCCTGCCGGTGGGGGCGGTTTCCATATGTCGGGGCTCCCCCCACTCCCCCCCGGCTCCGCTCGCCGTGACCGCGCTCTTTGCTCTCCCCGCAGGCTCTTTTCCACCATGGCGCCCCCTGACCAGCGCGTCGACCGCGGCCGCGCTGCTGAGACAGCCCGCCCCGGCCGTGGAGGGCGCCGTGGCGTCGGGCGCGCTCGCCGACCCCGCCACGGCGGCCGCAGACAGACGCGCGTCGAGCATAGCGGCGCTGCGGCTCAAGGCCAAGGAGCACGCGGCGCAGCTCACGCAGCTCAACATCCTGCCGGGCACCAGCACGGGCAAGGAGGTGTGCTAAAAGGTGGCCCTCCCCCCCCCCGCGCCCTCCCCTCCCCAGGCGCGCCCCGAAAGGTCACGTCACTCAGCACCACTCAAGACCAAATGGAAACCGAGGACCAGCACACTCCCCCCCGAGACGGCCCCGAGCGAGGGCAGCCGCCTGCGCAGCAGCCCGGAGTGCGGCCGAGGCGGCCCTGGGCGCCAACGGACGTGGCAGCTCCTCGACTGGCTGTCCACCCCTCCCCCCCCGCCCTCCCCCCTCCCCTCCCCTCCCCCCTGCCACTTCGCTCCAACTCCAGCGTCCACTCTCTCCCATTCTTCCTTTCCTGAAAACATTGGGGGAGGGAGCTTTTCTCCCCAAGACGCCTGGTATGGAAGTAAAAAAAAAAAAAATGATAATAATTTTTTTTAAAGCCTCACTCCTTTTCCTCCTGACACCCCACTTAGCTTTTTTTTTTTTTTTCTCTTTTTTTCTTTGGCTTCTTTTTCTTCTTCTTTTTTTTTTCTTTTAAATAGCATTTGGGCGCTCTCCGTTGATTTCCCCAGCGCAGGCCCGGCGTGAAGCCAGGGAAGCCAATGCGAACCTGTAAGATAGCTAACAGTGCACTTAAAGCAAAGGGGCGTCTTGTTCTTGTTCTCTTCTTTATCATACACCAACCAAGGTTTTTATATCAAACCAAAGGGAAATACTCTGCTAGAATATGGACTGTTGAAGTCACCAAACTGTGATTATTGATTCTGTACATACCATTGTTATTAAAAAAAAAAAAAAGAACAGAGCTTTGTATATTTGAAATGTTATAACGCAATTGCACTCAGCGTGGTATGGTAAAAGTTTGTCCTCCCGTAGATTCTTAATGTGTTGTAGATACGGTAGGGTTCCTAGACAAATATTTATGTACTCGAGCCCTTTATTTAACTTATTAACTGTAGAGGCTTCCGAAACCTTCACGATAAAGGCAATGGTACAGTACTTTTGTGTAATGTGTAATTGTTATCACTTTTCCTTGCTATCTAGTGGAGAAGTGTCACACTCAAAATAAAAAACAAATATATGTTTAACAAAAGGAAGTATGAATCCTCTCTGAAGGCCTTAAAGGGGATGGCAGAAGCCCCCCCCCCCCCCCCGCCATGGGATCACGGGTGGGTTCCGGCGTCCTGGCCCCCTGGCTTTCTCTCCACCCGTTTTTCCAGGCCGAGGCCACAGGTTATAGAAACTGGCCCTGGCCGGGATCGCTTTTCCCACGAAGCTTAAGGACCCTGGCGCGGTGCATTCCACGCGCGGGAATTGTGGGCCGCGGGCAAGTAGGGTGAGCTGGGGGGCAGGTGGGTGTCTAGTAGGCGTCGTGGCTGGTGGAGTCGGAACTGGGAAGCGAGTGGCGTCGTGGCTCGGAAGGTGAAGGAAGCTGTTGTGGAAAGGGCCACGTAGGAAGGAAATGCACAGTCCGAGCGAGATGACAGGTAATGGCGAGAGCTGCCAGCCCGCGCTGGCTTCCGAGGGGGCGGGCTCCACACTACTGCAGGGGAGGGAGGAAGGGAGGGGAGAAGGGGGGGGGGGAGAAGGAAGGAAGGGAGGGTGGGAGAGGAAGCGAGGGAACGCTGAAAGTGAAAAGCAGTGATGGAAAGGCAGAAGGGGGGGGGGGGAGATCCAAGAGGCAGATCTTAACTCGACAAATGTCATTACATCACTTAGCCAGGCATTGGGAAATGTATACATTTCTTTGGATTTTTGTTGCAAAGCGAAACAACTCAGCCCTTCATTAGGAGACCCCAAAGAGATGTGCGACCTCGCGCCCCCCTCGGCGTACCCCTCCGGCCGCAGGCACGGCGGCTTCCTCTTGGCCTGGGGCTCCGCCTGCGGCCCCTTCGGGTGAGCTGGGTGGAAGCCCGCCCGCAGGGGCGAGGTCTCGCCAGCGCTCCCAGGGTGATGGAAAGGGAAGAGAAGCCTAATTAGTTTCAATTTGCAGTAATTAGCACACCGGACCTTTGGGGAGAGGGGCAGGCGGGGGGGGGGGTTGGAGCAGCCGCTGGCGTGTCTCGGGGAGCCCGCAGGGACCAGCCACCCCACCACGCCGCCTGCCAGTCGCTGGCCGCAGGGGGTGTGGGCGCGTCACCTGGCCGAGAGGGGGTGAGAGTTGGGAAGAACGAGGGGGGCGGCGGCGGTTATGGGTCTCCCTCTCCTCCCCTCGACTGCCATGGGGGTGTCAGGAGGTCGGTCTGGCCCTGGGGGGGCTGGGCAGCCCACTAGCCAGCTGGGGCGCTCCTCTGGGCTGTTGATCCCGTCTTGCCCACGGGGGCCAGCCTGGGCCCAGCTCTGCCATCCCAAGCCTCCGGCTGTCAGAAACGTTGGCAAGCCTATTTGGACCATTGGCTAGAGAGGTCACTAGCAATCTCGGGGTCCAGGCCGAGATTCGCCGGGATGGCATTGGAAGACAGACAAGGGCCTGATTGGAGGCATGGGGAGCAGATCCCAATGACCATTCCCATCACACACTTCTTTCCCAGCTTTAGTGGGCTAATTGGAACTTTCGAAGGGGTTCCTTGAAGCCTGAAAGTCACAACCCATAAGACTCCACATTCCATCCCCAAGCAAAAGTGACTGTTCCTGGAGTAGCTGAAGCGCTGGGGATTGAAGGAGAAGCATGAGGGAAGGAGTTATTTATTTATTGGTGGTCAATATCAATTTTCCGTCGATTTTGGCTTTTTGTTAGTAGGGCTCCCCCCCTCAAATCCCCCAGGCTGCCAGTTGGATGGTATACGAGAAACAGTACCATTCTTCCTGTTAATGAACTCTTTTTTAAGTCATTTTTTCTCATTTGACCCTTCCATGGAGCAGAAGCAAATTGCGTGAAATTACCTCCAAGGATTACATTTATTACTGGCCAATGAGAACCCCTTGCCTTGTTTTACAAACTCTTAATCCTATGTCATTCTGATGCTGCAAACAAGCCCAGGCCTGGGCCTCCTATTCTTTCGACTTTCCCCAGCTGGAGGGACCTCATTCTGCACTTAATATTCCCCATAAATATCACACGCTAAAGACCCCCTGACTTCCCGCAAGTCCACATTAAACATGTGACATGTCACGCATGACAAACTCTGAGTATCTTTTCAAAGCAGCATTAAAAGCAAAGAAACCAATTTTCTTCTCCTTCCAAACCTCCCCAAGTGCTGAATGATGGGGATTGGAAAGAGCCACTGGAGCGTACTTAGGGGGATTTTATGAGATTTTCCAGAATGATTTAATCTTATTGTGAGCATTATTAATGAATGGCAACCCAATTTGGCCCCAATATCTGGGAACACAGTCACAATGCTGGGAGCTATTGAACCCCCCCCCCTAAAAAAAAAAACTTTAAGTAGACTCCTTCCACCATGGAGGTTAGGCAGAGAGCCTTGGGGAATTGAGGAGAGCCCCAGTTCGTGGCATAACTGTTTCCTATCACACATCACACCCAGGGCAGAATGGAGCAACACCTGTTTTCCCAGGGCTACCCCACATCATCTTGGGGTGAGGGGTGAGCGGGAGCCTTGTATGGGCTTCTATAGGAAGGCTGAGGGGGGGAAAGGGTTCCTTAATTTGTTACATTTTCAAACACATTGGCCAGATCTGGAGGAGACCAGAAAGGCAAGAAAGGAACAGTTGGCATATTACCAGCAGTATTGTGTCCCTTACTACCCAGGGCCTTGACACAGGGCAGTAGTGAGGGTGGACATCTTTCCTTCCTGATAAGGCAGCAAGGCAATGTACTAGGGAGCATGATGATCAAAGAGAAACTCAGTCTTAGGCTCAAGCTATTGGTATTGGCCCTGGTCAGTCCTTCCCTCCCTTTTTCTTCTTATGTCCCCTCCCTATTGAGGTAACATCCATTTACTTTATTTTTGATGTATCCTATCCAGAGTCAAAGTGCCACTAGTTCTGTTTAGTATGGCTTTCCATGGAGATCTTACTAGAGAACAGGAAAAGGAGCTGATGGAAGAGGAGGGGGAAATGATACATGGGTTAGTCCAAGTAGCTTTTGGAGCAAGAAAAAAAATATGTGCGGGAGCATGTGTGTATGTGTGTACCCCAAAGTGAGTGTATCTGAATGAAGGGGGTCTTAAATGGAGCCTAAAATGGTGTTTGGGAACAGGGAGTTGCTCAGAGCAACTGCATATGCAACTGCATGGCAGCTGGGCTGGGGGCTGGGTGGAAAAAAATCCGCTACCTGATGGGGGGAGGGGGGGAAGCAGGTTTTTTTTTTTTTTTTTTTCAAAGGAAAAAGTCGTGTTGTCCCTGGACATAATTAACTGTCCAGTTTGAAGTATACATTTTTTTTCTTTAAAGAAAAGGGAGCGATTACCAGTTATACATTAAGAAATGTCATTCAGTCATTTTTATTCATTCTCCGGAAATCTTCGTAAAAGCCTGAATCATACTTCTACAAGCAGCAATTTTGTTAATCCAGGGGGTTATTACTCCGGGCCCTTATTAGGTTCTACACCACTGCCAAGCAATCCTATAACCCTCTCAAAAGAAGTTTACCTCCCTGTTATAAAACCAGTAGTGGTATTTATACTGTGCAATAATTAGTGTATTACTTGAATCCACTAACACGTTCATTTTATCTCTGCACAAAACTCTAGTCTGCTTATAGAAAGCTTGTGCCTCCTTTGGTGCTGTTAAAGTGGTGAAAGAGTGAATTGAAGGCTGGTTGCACTTTCTCCTTTTGCCTCGCCTTAATTCCCATCTCTTTTTGCTCTCATCCAATTAGCACAGTGTATTAAGCGGTTTATCATCTCATAGTCAGCTATTGAGAGAAACAAGGCGAGCACTTTGCAATAGAACCTGCGCTCCTTTGACACCCTCAGGTACTTACATATTCCACTGCGCTATGAATAATAGAGGAAGAATGGAGCGCTAATTCCCTCATCAAAGAATGCCTTGTCTGCTGCTTTGCTCAACAACACCATTCTGATCAAAAGAAAAGCAATAAAGCTTAGCATAACAAAACGAAACCTACTTATTAGCTTAGTGGTTAAATTAATGCAGAGCCGCTGCTATTCAAAACCAAGGTTTGAAAACAGCCTCCAACAACCTGATAATGCTGCCTTCGGGATGAAGGAATTTTAATCTGAAATTTGAGGCTGGCTCAGATGAGTTAATCTATTAAATTGCTATAAGGAAGCTCCACCGCAAACTGTTCAATTAAGAAATATTTAGGTGTGTGTGAGAGAGAGAGGCACACAGGTTTGAGTGTTTGAGTTTTAAGTTTGGGTTGGGAACATCAAACGGCACTGAACTGAGGAGTGGGTGTTTTTCATGACCACCCCCTCCCCGCAGAGATAGGGAAATGTTTTTTTAAAGAGTTTCCTTGTCTTTGCATCTTTTTGTCCAACTCATTTTAAATGATGTGTTTCAAAGAAGTCTCAAGGTGCATTAACGTGTGTGTTGGCAATACAAGATTTAGTAAGGGGTGGTGATGAAGGGCAATGAATTCATTCCGTTTCAACATCTGCAAACTCTAGTCAGCACACTGATTAGCCCGGACATCCTGGGCAACTGTCATGTGATTAACTCCATCTTTTTTTGAAGAGCAAATTTAAAAAAAATATATTTTTTGAGCATACTCTATATAGATTTTCAACTTCTGGCCTCCCTTATTCCACTTCATATGGCGAGTTGAAGGTCAGCAAACAGCCCAAGATAAGCTTGTGTGCAAGGTTCTGCTAATGGCTCCGACTCTAGTCCCTAAATTAATTTTGGAGGCGCATGGCTCTACGCAGAGCAGTGCTCTTTGAGTGTATCATTTCCCAACTGGTTCACGCAAGTTTAGCCCAGAGTAGTTCCAGCCCCTATAGTGTCTAATATTGTGTTAAAAAAAACAAACACAGTTGCCAAGAATGGTTTAGAAATCAAGAGGCTTTATGGAATATTTGGATTCCTGGCTTCTCTTGAAAAACTGGATCATGTGGCCACACTAGGCCCGGTCCCTCTCGGCATCCCTGCCGCCCCCTTTGGACAGACTCTGCCAGACTCTAGCCAGACTCTAGTAGAGAGCTGTCACTCTCTCATTGTGAATCTAGCCAGAGAGCCTGCGTGGGCTTGTGGTTAGATGGCATTTCCATACCAGCTCTATTCAGTGTGCCATCAAGCAAGGCCCATCAAGGAGCAATGATGTTTCTCAGAGAAAAAGTGAGTAGGTGATATTCCGGTCTTCCAAAACAGATTCACTGGACTCCTTAATCCAAGCTGCCATTTCAATTGTCTAAATTCTGGCATCCTTAGGTATCCCGTTACAACCTGAAGTTGCATCCTAGTAAGAAAATATCAACTAGTGCAACTACAGTATTCTCTTTTGTCTGGGACTGTCCTTAGACACATATGATCTTCTATAGACTCTCTATATAGAAATAGTCCTGCCCTCATGGTGACTACAATCTATCGTTACCAAAGACTAAGCTAGTGAGATAATGGTCTTGCAGAGTTTCTTGATGATCAAGTGGAAGATAATTCTGTTTGTGCTGGTTATAACTGCAGCTCCATGAGAGCAAAGAAAACCTGCTCTCTCTTCAGAAAGCTAAGTGGAGGTATGAACTGTGGAAACACCTTAGAAAACCATCTCTACTGCCTTATATGATAGCCATTATGACAAGGGCTGACTACACGAGTTCCTTCGTTTCCCGATGTTGGCTCTAAATCCAGTTTCCACTGGAGCAGACAGAGAAGTGGAGTGAGACACTGATGGACAAGGACAGAGAGATGAGTAGAAAAAGCAAAGCCAGGTAAGGTAGCGTCATCCCCATTTGCTTCACAAGTGTTCCTTCTCTAGGAGAATCTCTATGTGGGGTGGGGTGCCTTTCTCCCAGAAGCCATCAGCTTTGCTTTTTAATTCAGGATTTGGTTGCTGTCCCTGAGCTTCTGTGCCTAACCCTAGTGCTCTGCCACTTAGGCCACAGCTCCACTTTTGGCTTTTTTGGTGATTAATTGGAGATAAGAGGCTCATGGACTTTCTTGCCCAGCTAGTTGGTTTTTTTTTTTTTTGCTCAAGGCTAGCACTCTGCCACTTGAGCCACAGCGCCATTTCTGGCCATTTTCTATATATGTGATGCTGAGGAATCGAACCCAGGGCTTCATGTATACGAGGCAAGCACTCTTGCCACTAGGCCATATCCCCAGCCCCACCAGGCTAGTTTTGAACCTCTATCCTCCAGTGCCAGGAGCTTTGCTTTTTTTTTTTTTTTTTAAAGACAACTCTGAGCTCCTGGCTTGGCTGTCTGTGGTTGTCCAGGGACATCAGAAACTATACCTCAATTCTTTTATGATGCTGGTGATCAACCCAGGACCTTACTTACACATGCTATGGTCTACCAAGGACCTACAGCCTAGCCTTTCTCATACCCAATGTCTTAAAGGACACAAAGTCCATAGCAATTCTCAATACTGCTCAGAATACTCCAACATCTTGCTGAGCATCTTTGATTCAAGGGGTGATAAAAGAAAGTGGATTCCGGTTTGGGAAGGGGATGGTCTTCAGCCAAACTTTACTCCTTTTTATGCTTCTAGTCAATGGCATTGGATAAGAATTCACCACAACTGGTTTCCTTTTTGGAAAACTTTATTCCTAGGTAAAAAGCATGACATATTTTTCCTTGATAAAAATACACACAGGTAATTTTTGTGTGTGCCGGAGCTGGGACTTGAACTCAGGGCCTGGGCACTGTTCCTGAGCTTTTTGTTTAAGGCTAGCACTCTCCCATGTGAGCCACAGTTCACTTCTGGCTTTTAGGTGGTTAACTGGAGATAAGGGCCTTTCCTGCCCAGGATGGCTTTGAACCATGATCCAGATCTCAGCCTCCTGAATAATTAGATTACACGTTTGAGCTACCAGTGCCCGACATAGGCAATTACAAACAAACTAACAGCATAGTTGTACAAGGGGAAATATAAGTACATTTTTCCATTTGCAAAGTGATCATTGTTGTCAAGAAATGAAGAAAAATAGCCACCCCCCACCTCCATTTACTAGAATACAACATAGTGAACCTTATTCCAACCTTCCTTTTTTCTTATGGAATGGTAGGACATCAAGGTGTTTAAAACGTTCTTTCCTGTTACATAAACTCTTACCTTTCAATTAAAGGGGGAAAAGAGAAATGTGAATATACAATACTTGGGGTGTGTGTGTGTGGTGTGTGTGTGTGTGTGTCTGTGCGTGTGCACACGCGCGGGCGCACGTGTGTTTATTGGGACTTTAGAGCAAGTAATAAACAAGCTAGCTGCTTAATCTGTGTAGAGTCCAAGGATTCTCAAACTATGCCCCAGCTCCCCACTTATATGAAAAAACAAGACTGAAGAATAGCTATGTGGAGCAAGTGGCCAAAGAAACATGTGGATTTAGACTGGGTTTCACTGACTTGTGAGAAGGCTCTATGAACCTCACTTTTTGGGGGCACCTCTAAAAACCCTAAGCCCAAACCCAGGGTCCTTTTCTATTCCAGCCACTCTCAATTCAAGAAGCAATTTCCCTTTCCCAGAAACCCAGTGCCAAATATGTTACATCTTCAGGAACTTGGGCAAGGTATATTGCAACATGAAGACTTGGCATGTTCTTTGATGCTTGATAGAGGAAGTATTTCCGTCGTCCCCCTCACAAATGCCAGGGGGAAGCAGGATTATGGAGAAGCAGTCTGGCACTCTGGAAGCTGGGATTGTGTAGCTGGCCCTCCTTGATTGTTCCTCGATCCTCTTTAGGATCTCATAGCACAATCGGCGAAGAGTTTGCTGAGGTTCACTTCAGAGTAGCCACTCATTGTCAAGAACTGCTCCACTGTGTTCTTGAGTTTTCTGTAGTCGTCCTGAACTTTTTGAGGGAAAAACTGCTTCCTCAATTTGTCTAAAATGGAAACAAAAAGAAAAAGATTAGTAGTCTCAGGCTTACAGACCAGTCAGTATTCCTCCAGCAATAGAGAAAGGGCACAGGTCCTGTCTGTAGCTCCATGCTGCAGTGGTCCTTGTGGCCCTGTGTCCTACTCTTGGGGCCAGTCTGATACCAGGGGTATGCCAAGATTCCTTGTGACAGCCCATCCCTTCTCAGCACCGGGGGGCCGGGGGGTGGGGAGGGTAACATGGGCCAGGCCACCTTCTACTGATGCGAGCTGCAGGTGCATGCCCATATGCTGCTCCTAGATGCCACTTCTGCCGCACTGAGGAACATACGTGCGCACGCTGTGTGACATCTGGAGGAGGCTAGAAATGCCTGGTTTCAAAGAAGGCTCCAGAGTGCCTGCCAGCCCACACTCCATGGGTCAGCTGGACTTAAGTCAGTTTCTTCTAATTCCCTCTGCTAAACAAAACCCCCCTGTGCTAAAAGAGGCCAGGGGAGCGGCCCGGAGAACACCGCGGCTTGTTGCCAAGATTTCTTCTTTATCCACCTTGTACGAATTGGGGGTATATGTCCTGGTGTTCTGCTGCTTTCATCCCTGGCCTTTCTTGTGGAGAGAGATTCTACCAGCTGAAAGAAAAATCCTTCCCTTCTCTTGCCAGAGCTGGCTACTTCTACACTTTATTCTTTTAAAGGAGCAGTAGGGCTGCTATACTTAGGTCTGATATTTGAGGGGAGCCAACCCTGTTCAGATGGTAAGGCTGACACAGTCTTTGTTGAAGGCTGCTCAGGTACTCTGTGAAGTATTTGAAGAGGCTAACAGTTTAAAATTTTTATTTAAATTTTCATGTACATTTTTGTTGTGAGTCCTGGGGCTTGAACTCAGGACCGGAGCGCTGTCCCTGAGCTCCTTTGTTCAAGCTAGTGCTCTACCAGTTTGAGCCACAGCTCCACTTGTGGTTTTCTAAAACGAGCCTGGGCTAGCTTTGAACCATGATCTTCAGATCTCAGCCTCCTGAGTAGCTAGGATGACAGGTGTGAACCAACGGCACCTGGTTGAAACAAACATTTTTATCCCCGTGGTATGGTTGAGGAAACTGGGTGATTATGTCACTTGTCCAAGGTCACACAACAGGGCACCAGGGTTATACAGGCACAAACTCAAAGAGCCAGAACCCCCAAGGATCCACTTGGAGAAGAGCCTCACTTTTGTCCCTCTGTCCCATGCTGCTGCTCCCAAACACACACAGGCAAGTGCTTGAAATCAGTGATTCCCAAGGTGAAAGCCCCGGATGCTACCTGTAGCTAAGGCGCCCGCGGGGAGTGAGGCTACCTAGTACCTTGAAACAGGAAAAGAGTGGGAAGGAAACGTGGAAAGGAGAGTGTGACAGTCACTGAAAGCAAACCCCGAGTCACACAACAGAGCAACCCTGAAGCCCCCAAAACCCCAGAAAAGGAAAACTCGGCTTCAGAGTTTTGCTCCTTAGTACACATTCACATTTGTTCACAACCTTCTCTAAATGATGTGTCTTTCTCTAAAAAAAAAAGAAGCAAAAGTTTCCTAGAGGATTTAAATGTCCAAAAGGGGTACAAAAAGAGGGGCAAGGGCGAGTGGTGGTTGGGGGGTGGGGGTGGGGCTTATCGTTAAGAGACTATAGAAAGACAATTTGAAAGTTCTAATTATCCAAGTGTGGGAATACACAACAAAGGCCCGGCAGTGAGGCTGCCTCCTGGCAGGCCCGATCTGCAGGCCGGCATCCCCGCGCATGTGAATGACACAAATGCATCTGCTGACTGGGGAGAGCACATTTAAAGAGCTGCGGTAATACGGAGCAGGGGAGGAGAGAGAGGACACAGCTCCTGATGTGTTTACCTCCTCTGCTGATGGGATATTGACTTTTCCCACCAGGTTGGTAGAAAGGCGACTATTTACGCTGCCCACACAGCAGAGTTAGAATGACAACCAGCGTCACTCTGTGCTCTTCTTCGTAAAAGACAACTGTGACCGCCAGCATATCCCATAGCCGGTCAATACGGCCCAGGCTCCATTCCATGGTGGTTAGAGATGCAGATAAAAGCTGCCACTTGCTTCCCCAATGAGAACTGAATCGATAATGTACAGAAAGGTCTTCTAGGAAACGGAATTGGATGAGTTGAAACTGGCCACATCAGGGGTATGGACTAAGAGGTCAAGAGTCACCCCTTCTTCCCAGCTCTCTTTTTCCCCCTTTAGGAACTAGGCCACTCGTGTTAGGCAAACACATGCAACTATAATCTCATTTCTGTCAATGACACCTGCCATGTACTTTAGTCAGATCTCCAGTGAAAATACACATGCTAAATGGCGAAAGCCAGTTAATGTGAGCAAGTAGCAGCCTCATCCCTTGCCCTGCTCTGGCTTTGGGAAGAAGCCTATAAGGAAGCCATCTCTCTAGGGAAGCATGGTCAGCACCCAGAACAGCACTGTTAGAAGATCCCAAGAGGCCATTGCACAAACAATGGCGAAGCTCAGCAGCCATTGCCCCCAACCCTGGGCCACATAGACGTCTCACGGCTATGGCCTGTTGCTGCTTTTGCTATCAGCACCTAAAATCCAAACTTCTAGATGGACAAGGAAATAACATTCTTCCTCCACACAAATGGCCTGAAGTAGCATGTGGAAGGCATTCAGGTAGAACTGCAGCCAAGCTAATCTCCCTTTCTTATGGTGTGGATAACCTTTGGCAGATATGTACCCGATTCTTATTTACTCTGGTTCCTTCTACACATTCAGATTCCTTATGGTTATATACTAATTATCCAAAATATTCATCCCTGAACCCTAAGAAAACAATGACAGAAAGTTAGCTTAGATGATCATTATTCACAAAACTTGACCACAATGGACAACATAAACTGCGAAATGCTAAAGGCTGGTTTTCACAGATTTAAATCCAAATGTGCAATTTAACCCAAATATGTATATACACACACACATACATACATACATACATACATACATACATACACACACACATGGCAAATTAAAGCATCACCTGCAGGTTAACTTATTTTAAGTGTTTTAGTTAAACTCATCTGACCAAATGAAATGGTCTATTTGAAAAAATGGGAGTACTCTCAAGTGATGAAATGATCTCAACTTTCTATGTTTTCAGTAACCAAAAAGCTCTTTTCAGCTTTAT
Source organism: Perognathus longimembris pacificus (assembly GCF_023159225.1). Taxonomy (NCBI): domain Eukaryota; kingdom Metazoa; phylum Chordata; class Mammalia; order Rodentia; family Heteromyidae; genus Perognathus; species Perognathus longimembris. Next base: position 97,727,416 of record NC_063188.1, read on the forward strand.
TCTTTATAAAGCCATTTTGGACTTAAAGAAACACATTGAACTAGAAACCACGAGGCAAAGATATTTTAACCTCGCCTACTGGTTCTTTTATTTTAATTAAAGCAGGATTAGGCACACAGGAAGCAGCCGTCTCTGTTCTGAATGTCTGTTTCATTTATTTCTGTGCAAAGGTATCAATCAAACAACAGTCAGTTATAATTGATTCTGTCAGGTGTTATACAGTCAGTCATAATTGTCTCTATGTAGAGGTGTGTCAATTTACTATATCTGAATTAAATATTCTGTCAATTATGAAATCAGGT
>NC_063188.1:97730217-97761774 GCF_023159225.1 Perognathus longimembris pacificus
CAGTTTCCAACATGAAAGTAAGTTTTATTGAGGATCAACTCTACAAAAGGCCTAGAGTTCTGAGTTACTACTACACCAGGTTTGCTTCCCCATTTGTGGCAATCATCGCTATTTGCCCAAACATCCATGGCATTCTGTGCACAAATTTGTAATTTAATCAAAGCCAATGGGGTAGATAGCCACTTTAGTTCAATTTGATATGAGTTCTACTCTTTAATACACATGAAGTCATGAGAAAATGGAAAGATTCCAAATGTCTTAATATCTAACCAATGACTTGTGAAAGACAAGAACCAAGATGAAAGCCAGGTTCTGGTGGCTCATGCCTATACTCCTAGCTACTCAGGAGACTTCGATCTGAGGATCCTGGTTCAAAGCCAGCCTGGGCAGGAAAGTCTGTGAGACTCCTATCTCCAATTAACCAAGAAGGGGGAGGGAGGGAGGGAGAAAGAAAAGAGAAGAGGAGAGGGGAGAGGAAGGGAGGGAGGGAGAGGAGAGAGGAGAGAAGAGAGAAGAGAGGAGAGAGAGAGAGAGAGAGAGAGAGAGAGAGAACACATGAGCATGTAAGGCCAGGGGGTAGAAAGGTTGGACACTGGGAGTCAAACAGAATTTTAAGGAAGTTTGGCAACACTTATATCCAGGGTTGACCAGCTATCCCATTCCCATGTATTGTGGGGAAAAAGGAAGTGGTGTGTGTGTGTGTGTGTGTGTGTGTGTGTGTGTGTGTGTGTGTACCTTGTTTCTTTGCTATGTTAAGATTCTCTGATTCTGATCATTAGAATCTTTTCCCCAACTAAGAACTACAAAAATTTCAAGTGTGTCCAATTTCAACGAGCTCACATTGTTGTATCATAGAAATAAACATTTTCTCCCATTACCATTCTGCCTAAAGACCTTAGTCTTTGCAAGCGCTGTGCTAGTAACAAGATCTCAGCATAGACAGCATCTTTATTGTTTATGTAGCCCTGATGTTTCATTATATGGATCTCTATTTACATGGTTTCTAAAGTTGGTTGCACAAAACAATTCAGATGGATGAATATGCTATCTGGTGACGTGCAATAACCACAGGATTTGGAGAGCTAACAGGGTGAGAGTATGTGCCTGGGCTGGGATACACTTAGGAAGGGAAGGCAGCCAGGGGAGGAAGGAAAAATGCATACGTATTAAAACTCAGTTAAGTGTAGATTAGGGAGTTGGCACTGGCTTTAGAATCAGGAATTCTGGATTCATTTATGGACTCTTATTTCTGAATGTCAAGCCTCTGCTTTTTTTCCCTTCATTTTAATGAATGCATAGGTTGAAGGATTAGAGTGGCCTGCCAGTTTCTGAGATGACATTAATGCTCAACAAATCCATGATGATAATAGATAGGCAAGAAAAGCTATGGTCCAGTATAAATGGTTATCACAGGTGTGAAAAGAAAAGGCCCTTAGAGTATAGCAAATATACAAAAAGGGCACTGGAGGGGATGGTTTTTATATTTCTGGGCCAAGGGCCTACCAATGAAGCCCTTGCCCTTTCTTGAGGATAAAGGCATACAGGCCCTGCCTTGGTTGCTTCTTCTTCTTTTGTTGTTGTTGTTGGTCCTGGGTCTTGAACTCATGGCCTGGTCACTGTCCTTGAGCTCTTTGGCTCAAGGCTAACAGCACTCTACCACTTTGAGCCACAGTTCCACTTCCAGTTTTCTGGTGGCTAATTGGAGATAAGAGTTTCACTGACCTTCCTGGATGGTTTCGAACTGTGATCCTCAGATCTCAGCCTCCTGAGTAGCTAGGATCACAGTTATGAACCACTAATGCCTGGTTTCTTTTTTTTTTTTTTTTTGGCCAGTCCTGGGCCTTGGACTCAGGGCCTGAGCACTGTCCCTGGCTTCTTCCCGCTCAAGGCTAGCACTCTGCCACTTGAGCCACAGCGCCGCTTCTGGCCGTTTTCTGTATATGTGGTGCTGGGGAATCGAACCTAGGGCCTCGTGTATCCGAGGCAGGCACTCTTGCCACTAGGCTATATCCCCAGCCCAATGCCTGGTTTCTTAATCTTCTAGGTATCATCCCTTTTCACTAGTCTCCTGTCCTCACAGCCTATGCTACTGTTTCAGGGAGTTTGACAAATATAAATAGTTGGACCTATGGCTGGACCATATTTGGATGTGAAGACAAACAGCTCTACTGAATATACAGGTCTTGGTGAAGTCCTTACTGTTCCATCATGAGCAAAAGATACTTTCTGGATAGAAAAGAGAAGAGAGCTGGAGGCCTGTCTCAGAGTGTTAATCTGCCTAACTAGTGCAAAGCTCCAAGTTCAACACTAATACTATCACAAAACAAACAAACAAAACATTTTTGCTGGGCATCAGTCAAGGCTGATACTGGGTTTGAAGGTCGGTGTGGGCAGAAACATCTGTGTTACTTTTTCTCAATGGAAACACGTTAGGCATGTTTGCACGTGCCTGTCATCCTAGCCATTACGAGAATCCTAAAAATAGGTGGATCCCAGACCTGGAAGGAAGTGAGACCCTATCTTAAAAGTAACAGTGGAGCTAGGCACTGGTGGCCCATGCCTGTAGTACTAGCTACTGAGGAGGCTGAGATTTGAAGCATCATGGTTTGCAGCAGACCTGAGCAGAAAAATTCATGAGACTCCATCTCCAAAATAACCAGCAAAAAACCTGCATTGGAGCCAGGCACCAGTGGCTCATGTCTGTAATCCTAGCTACACAGGAGGCTGATGTGAGGATTGCAGTTCAAAGCCAGCCCCAGCAGGAAAATCCGTATCTCCAATAAACTACTCAGAAAAATCTGGAAGTGGCGCTGTGGCTGAAGTGGTGTCAGCCTTGAGCAAAAGAAGCCAGGGACAGTGCTTAGGCCCGGAGTTCAAGCCGGAGAACTGACCAAAAAAAAAAAAAAGGGAAAGAAAGCTGAATTGGCCTCAATGAATGAATGGATCAAGAAAATGTACACACACACACACACACACACACACACACTGCAATTTTTAGCCATCCATTAGGAAAAATGATATTATATAATTTCCAAAGTGAAGGAGGGATCTGGAAAAATTATCTTAAGTGAAGTAAGTCAGGCCAGAGAGATAAAGGATGCATGTTTTCTCTCATATGTGAAAGTTAGATCTAATTTATAGGTATACAAGTAAACACATATGGGGTTGTATGCAAGTGTACACAAATGTAGTAACTGAAGTATGGTATATGTAGGGCTAAATTAAAATGGTGTCATTCCTTAGAAAAAATGAACACACAGTCCAACAAAATGAATAGCAGGAAACTGGTACTTGAAAAGGAGGGAGGGTGACTAAGAGAAGGGAGATAATGAAGAGTGAGGGAGAACACTGGCATAATAGTCAATACATATCCTATGAAGCTAGTAAAATTGAGGGGAGGGGTGGGGTTGGGAGAGATTGGGGAGAATGATGAAAGGGGTGATTGCTGATCAAGAGATGCATTCATTGTACCTGTAAACTGATTTGTTGAATGGTAAGCATTTTGTGCAGCTACTTAAAAATAATGAAAATAGAATTTAAAGAGGCTAGATTGGAAGTGTGTGGTTCAAGCGGCAGAACACCATCCAAAAGAAGCTGAACAAGCAAGCTGAACAAAAATGAGGCCAAAGTTCAAGCTGGAAAAAAAAAGCTGGGTGCTGGTAGTTCACATCTGTAATCCTAGCTAATCAGGAAGCTGAGATTTGAGGATTGTGCAGTTCAAAGCCAGCCCAAGCAGAAAAGTCTACTAGGCTCTTATTTCCAGTTAAACACACACACACACACACACACACACACACACACACACACACCCCTACACACACACACACACAGAAGTGGAGCTATTGATCAACTAGTAGAATACTAGCCTTGAGCACAAAAGCTCAGGGAGAATGCCCAGGCCCCGAGTTCAAGCCCCAGGATGAGAGAAGAGAGAAGAGGGAGAATGAAAAAAGAAGCTATATCTTTCTAGATTCTGACATTAAGGCAAACCTCCTATTCCATGTATTCCCATCTGCTCTCTGTAGAGATATATTGACAACTATTCCAGGAGCTCTCAGCCTTTCTGGGGTTCCATATTCATGGTTGATACAGAGCCCATCTCCAGCATCACACATCTGTAAATGTCATACCCCCAAATGGTGATTATTTACATCCTTTGTGGTGAAAAAAAAAAATCAATATTTTTTGTGCCAGTCCAGGAGCTTGAATTCAAGGCCTGGGCACTGTCCTTGAGCTCTGTAGCTCAAGGCTATCATTCTACCTCTTGAGCCATTTCCTGCTTTTTGCTGGTTAATCAGAGAAAAGAATTTCTTGGACTTTTCCTTCCCAGGCCGGCTTTGAACCGTGATTCCCAGATCTCAGCCTACTGAGTAGCTAAGAGTAAAGGCGTGAGCCACTAGCACCTGACCAAAAAAACCCCAAAACAACAACAAAACCCCCAAATCAACATAAAAAATTAATCCAAACCAAACAGGTATGCTGGCAACATAATACTAATATAATAAATATATATGTAGTGTAAAGTATCAATAGACAAATAGTTGTGGATCACCTGCCACATACAAGGCACTGTAAAAGAAGCATATGATAGGCACTGCATGTTAAGAGGTTTTATTTGTAGTCACTATATAACAAAGTGCCCCAAGACTTGGTGGCTAAAACAAGATAGTTGTGGGGCTGGGAATGTGGCTTAGTGCTAAGAGTGCTTGCCTAGCATACACGAAGCCCTGAGTTTGATTCCTCAGTACCACAGAACCAGAAACAGCCAGAAGCAGTGTTGTGGCTCAAGTGGTAGAGTGCTAGCCTTGAGCAAAAAGAAGTTCAGGGACAGTGCTCAGGCCCTGAGTTCAAGGCCCAGGACCAGCGCCAACAAGCAAACAAACAAAACAGACATCATCGTTTCTGTAAGAAGAATGTGAGCATGACTTAACTGAGCTCCCCTGGCTCATGGGTCCTCACAAGGATACAATCAAGGCATCAGCCAGAGTGCTGTCTCATCTGAAAGATCAACTGTGGAAGGATTAGCTTCCAAGTTCTCTCCTGCAGACTTCTCTTCCTCTCAAGTTGTTTGAGGTCTCAATTCTTCACCATGCGGGCTTCTCCATAGGGTAACTCAGCAGCTGGCTCTTCTCAGAGTGAATGAGCCAGTAAGGAAGAGAGTACATGCTCAAGGCCGAAGGAACAATCGTTTGTAACCTAATTTCAGAACTGACATTGCATTGCTTTTACTGCATTTTGTTGGTTATAGGAGAGTGAATGGCTCCAGCCCATACTCAATTAAAGAGAGCTACTGCACAAGTGATTGCTAAGAGGCAAGGATCATTGGGTACCATCTTAGAAACTGCTCAGCAGGGAGGATCCACTTTTGAGAAAGAGCTCACTAACTCAGTGTGGATTGCCTAAGAGACTAGGCAATCTAAGGCCTTAAGAAATATGTCAGAAAGCAGAGGGGACAGGCAGACTTTTTTTTTGTGGGGGGGGGTGATTAGTCGTGGGGCTTGAACTCAGGGCAGGAGCACTGTCCCTGAGCATTTTTACTCAAGATAGGGATCTACTACTTTGAGCCACAGCAACACTTCCAGTTTTCTGGTGGTTAATTGGAGATATGAGCCTCACAGACTTTGCTGTGGAGGCTGGCTTCGAACTGCAATCCTCAAATCTCAGCCACCCGAGTAGTGTAAGCTACCAGCCCCCAACCACAGGTAAACTTTTAAATGGCTGCTTATTATCAAACCTATCATCCAAGGAAAACTAACAAAGGCAAATTCTGTACTGGGTAATACTTTCTGATCATACTGGATTTAATAGTAAAAATGGACATTGTTTGGGAACTGATTCATCAGATATGAACTAAATGTTAAAGCAGGGCTTAGGGGCATGGCTCACTAGTAGAACATGTGCTTAGTTCCTCGGTTCTGCTCTCAACACTTAAGTAAATGAACAAAGAAGTATTAAATAAATCCAGCTGGTTAGAGATTCAATCATGAAGCCCGAAATGCAAGTGTTTTCAAGGTGTCAAGGTTAGCATCCTTTACCTTCTTCAATTCTAGAAGGAATATTCTCTGCTCTCTCTGGGATCAGTTCTTCCATTAAGACAATGTGATTTTGTTTCTTGGAACTCTGAAGACTGTGGTATATCACATTTCAGCATATAACAGTGTCATTCTGTAAGTAGGATTCTCCCTCATTTTCATCAGTATTGACCATATATCTTGAAACCTTAACTAGTGGAACACCAAGACAACCATTGTCCTTCCTTTTCAACTCTTTTCCGGTATGAATACCTCAAGGACATTCAGGAAAAGCAATGGGTGGCAGCATGTTCCCCTATTTAGTTGGTTAATATTGCTATCCCTTCTACACCATGATTAACATCAAGACTCTAAGGAAATTATCATAAGGAGGGAACATTTCCCTTTCCCTTTCTTTCTTTTTGGTGCCGGTCCTGGAGCTTGAACTCAGGGCTTGGGCACTGTCCCTGAGCTTTCGTTCTCAACTAGTGCCCTACCACTTGAGCAACATCTCTACTTCCAGCTTTGTTTTTAGTGTAGTTTAGTGGAGATGAAGAGCCTTAGGGATTTTCCTGCCCAGGCTGGCTTTGAACCATAATCCTCAGATCTCAGCTTCCTGAGTAGCTAAAATTACAGGTGTGAATCACCAGCACTAGACATAGGAACACTTTTTTGTTGTTCAAGTCCTAAAGTTTGAACTCAGGGACTGCAAACTGTCCACGAACTTTTTTGCTCAAGACTAGTGTTCTACCACTTGAGCCACAGCTCTACTGCCTAGAAATACAAAGGTTTGGAGACTTTTTTGAGAGCAGGTGGCCTAATTGAAGCCATGGATAAATATAAGCCTAACTGAATTTAAATGATCTATCTAGGATTTAGCAAACAATTGGGAAGATTGAAATAGAAATCTAAATGACAGAAGTGGCTTTCTTTAGAAAGACATGGTTCCTGTAAAGTTCCGTTTTACTAAAGTACCCAAGTTCCGACTACACTGATTCTCAAATCACAATTTGCTGATTGAAGCAGTAAATAGATATTGAATATTTTGTTTCATATTTCCCACTATTATAGAACAAGAGTTAGCAAACTAGGGCTAAATCTAGTCTTCTGGGGGTTTTGTCAATAAAGTTTTGTTGGAACACAACTATGTCCATCTTTGTACTGTCTATAGATAGTGGTGAAACTGAATAGTTGCCCCCACCCCCAAAGACTGTTTGGACCTTCAAGCTGGAAATTCTATTATATCTGACCCTTTAAATAAAAATGTTTGCCAATTCTTGGTACAAAGTGTTCAAAAGATATACATCCTGGCCAGCTATGCTGTCTCAAGCTGGTAGACCCAGCAACTCAGAAAGTTCAGGTGGGAAAATCACTTGAATTCATGTGGTCAGTACCAGCCAGGCAAGAGGAAGACCCTGCCTCAAAAAAGAAAAAAAAATACACATCTTAGAAATAAAAAAAAAATAGGCTGGGGATATAGCCTAGTGGCAAGAGTGCCTGCCTCGGATACACGAGGCCCTAGGTTCGATTCCCCAGCACCACATATACAGAAAACGGCCAGAAGCGGTGCTGTGGCTCAAGTGGCTGAGTGCTAGCCTTGAGCGGGAAGAAGCCAGGGACAGTGCTCAGGCCCTGAGTCCAAGGCCCAGGACTGGCCAAAAAAGAAATAAAAAAAATACCTTATTATTTTATCTTAACAGTAATCCCATAAATTAAACAGAGGATCCATAATATCCATGAGGAAGCCAGACCAGAAAGGTTTTCTGCAGTACTACACATCTAGTTTATGTTCTTTTCCCTAACTTTTCTTTGTATAGAAGTATATATAAATGGAATTTTACTCATCCATAAAAAAGAATGATACTGACCATTTGTAAGGAAATGGAGAGACGTGAGAAAAAATATAGTAAGTGAAGTCAATCAGACCCAAAGAGACAAAATGTCTCATGGTTTCCCTCATTTGTAGTAGCTAGAATTAGCTTATAAATCTGTGAGTAAACAGGTTGGGTGGTATGCAAGTGCTTACAAATATATTAACTGAGATATGGTAGACCCTAGGGAGAATTCAAATAGTGTAATTCCTTAGAAAAACAAAGTCAAAGCCCACAAAAGAAGCACCAGGAAATGGGTCCTTGCAAGGGGGAGGGGGCAGTCAAAGGGAGGGGGAAGATGGATGAAGAAGAGAAGGGTAGGGGGAGAAGGAAGTCAAGAACTTATTGTATATACTACAAAATTAAGAAAAGTAATGGAAGGGAGGGAAAAACTTGTGAGGGGGTGGGGAAGGGGTGACATTGTATAAAGCCTTTTTTAAAAATAGAATGGGGTAGGGGTAGTTAGGGGTGGCAGTGAGAATGATGAAAGAGGTGACATTGATCAACATGCATTGTGTCCACAAACTGCTTTGTTAAGTGGCAACTCTTATACAACTATTTAAAGATAATAATGATTTTTTTAAGTCTTATATTTCCTGCTCCTAAGCCTGCATGATTTATCTGAGTTTTTTTTTTGGGGGGGGGGGGGAGGGTCAGGCCCTTACTATGTAGCCCAGGCTTGCTCCCAAGTGCTGATATTTCCAGGCTTATGGAAATGAGCAACCACATCTGACCTCTATGATTTCTCTTGCAAAATGCCAAATGTCTTCTCAGATTTTTCTTGTTTGGCTCAGGCAATTTAAAGTCTTCAGCATTTCAGCTAGTCATGACGCAAGATGTTAGAATAAACACTCGTTTTAGTTGTGTTTTTTTTTTTTTGAGTATAAAATGTTGATGCTAGGCAATGTAAGGTAAAATGTTCCACTTTATGTCTGTTTAAGTTTGCTCCATTGAAAATTGGAATCCATATTTTGGGTTGTTTCTTGGCTATTTTTGGAAGAAGATTAAATAATAGTGGAAAAGATAGAGTACATTAGGAAATTTCTTATTGCACATTCCAGATTCTTCTCAAAGAAATGTGTGAATCTTGTGGTAAAACTTAAAGTCTTTTATTTGCTATTTAGAAAAAAAGACTCCTACACCAAGGCATCGTTTTAAGGGAATCTGTAAGTACCCAAACTCACCATCTCCATTTTTGTATGTTTAATATGCACATTTTTAGCTGTTACGAAAGCTTCTCCATACTCATTGTGTTGTCAAGATCATAATCTTCATGTGTGCGCGCACACGCACGTGCACACACACACACAGTTTGTGGTACTAGGGATTGCGCCCAGGGCTTTGCACACAAGGCAAGCACACTCTACCACTGAGCTATACACACTCCTGCCAATATAGGTTTTTCAATGCTTAGTCCGAATCTAATTTTAAAATGGGGCTTATTGATTCACCAAATCTGTCACTCTCCATTTAAAGTTACAACACACTTATAGCTCAATGATTAAAAAGGCAAGCTGTGTTATGTCTTATAGGTTCAGGTCTCAATTAAGTCACTGAGTTTCCTGAAGCCTAAGACCTTGTTAAGCAGTATCTTCATCCCTCATTCTGGCAAAGGAAGCAGGGGCCTTTGGGGGAGGCAGGTCACAGAGGACAGACAGAATGCCTAAGCCACAATTGCACAGAAGTAACAAATGATACCAAAAGAGGCCTATCACATTTGCATTCCATATCCAGAATAGTCTCCTTCCCACATTAAGACAGGAACATCTGCACAATGGATTCATCTGGATGGGACTAGTTAGTAAATGGGGACTGTTAGGAATAGCGACTCTATCATTATCACAGCTTTTACATACATGCTTGAACTTAGAATCTTTTAAAACTATCAATGGAAAGAAAAGATGGATCTAAAATATGCTTACAAATCCATGAAACCAACATTATACCTGGGAAAGAACTCCGGAAAAAAATCTGTCAACTCTTAATAGCACTGACTGGTAAGGTATTAATCTATACACCTCTCTACCACCAAAGGACTATATCCGTTGTTGGCAAATAACCAATTTGTTTCTTCACTTTTTTATTCAACAAATATTTACTGAATACTGATTCGGTATTATATACAAATTAGGATAGGGTATGCCTTGGGTGGGAAGAAAGATTAAAAAGGAAGCCAGTAGGCCTGCTATATTTCAGGAACACAGTTCAGTGTTCTAAGTAGAGAAGTACCTACATCAAAGTAATACCCTACAATTTGATATACCCATGGAAGTATGAATTAATTCATTTGACAAATATTTAGTAAATATTATGTGACAGTCACTCTTCTAAACCTGGGAATATAGGAAGGGCACAAAATGGACAAAAGACCTGCCTTTAGGAGGCTTGCAGTTGACTAACTATTATTATGGACATGATTAACCTAAAGAAAAAAAAACACTAGTGACAATATGAGGACAAAGAAATATGTACTATTTAGAAGGTAGACCACAAGTCTGAGTTGCTTTTATTATTATTATTATTATTACAGTACATCTGACAGATCACAACTCAATTGTTTTGAGCAGAGACTATAGGTTATTGATGTAATTTTTAACATCTAAATAAATTCAGAAGAAATTAAGCAAGCCTGACATATAATGTTATAGACACCCTCAAAATAGCCTTTCTACTGCCCTTGAATTCTGAAATATGGCAAGCTCCAAAATACACTGAATTCCACATATACAGCTGCCACTTGTCCTATAGTTCTAGTAGGCATCTCTTTCATTCACAAGCAAAGTCAGTGGAGGTGGGAGGGACTTGAGACGGGAGAGAGGATAAATTCCACGTGTGCTATTAAAAAAAAGTAGAACAGTGAACCTAGTGGTTGAAAAGTGAAGATAAAAAGAAGAAAACAGTAATCTTGCTATAGAAACCAGAGAATTATGTTCTTGCTCTCCCTACTTTCTTTCTTTCTTTTTTTTTGCTTTCACACTGTACAAACTCTAGCACCCTGAACAACTCACTCTCCTGCTATTTCCAGCACTTTAAAGAAACTTTTCAACATTTCTGCTTGACACATTTTTTCAACAGGGAGGTGAAGACAATAAGTAAACAGGTAGTGAAGGGCTATTTAGAGAGCTGGTCAGTCACAGTAATAATAAAGGGGAAAAATCCCCACCCGAACAGAGCATCCATCCTATCTGCAGCAACCACAGACGGCACATGACCTCTGACAAACAGTTTTCAGAGTAATTTTAATGCTACTCTGGATTTAACTTGACTAACTGGTAGCAATTGAGCACATCTTTTTTTCTTTCTTTTTTTTGTGGCAGCAGTTATCTAAAATGCTACAATAACAGCATCAAAAGTAGAATGGTGGAAGATTGGTTTTCCATTGTGCTGCTGAACTGGCATAATGCCCACTTTAAAAGCAATTCACTGCTCATCACTGAAATCTGGCAGACACGACACTAAATGCCTTAAGGGAAAAAAAAGGGACTTGAGAAGGGGGAACCCACTCCAACCACGGTGCGGAAGGGGTGGGGGAAGAGCACCACAGAGGAGGAATCTGGGTGAGAAGATTGCCAAATAAAAAGTTTAGCACGGCATGCAGACTCCCACCAGGCTCTCCTTAATTTGCTAGAAGATTCTGTCTACAGGTCTGCATTAGTAACAGCAGAACAAAACAAAGGCAAAATATATATTTATGTCTGTCTATTGTTCTGATGAAGCACAAACCTAGTGAGTTCCATCAATCACTTGTCAAACATGTCTTCCCCGTTTTATTTACCACCAAATATAATGAGTAAATATGTGATAATAAAACTCTTCTTTTTACATGGACATATACAATTTTTCCTCCTGCTAAATACAGGTAATGATTTAGGAAGCTTTCAAAATGTCTTTTTACTGTCAATAAAACTAATTCTATTCCCATTTTCATGTGGAAAAAAAAGGCTTTACAAATGAAAATTCAAATTAAAATTCTGATTATAGTGTAGTGTGACAACACCTGTATTTATAATTTTACTGTCAGCTAGCTTGTAGTGTTTAACAATAGCTCAAAGTAGAAAAGTAATTGGAATTTGTCTGTAACATGCCACATGACGGCATTGGGAGCTTTGCTATGCTACAGCAAATTTGGTTTGATGGCAAAATAACCTCACAGAGTTTTCCACAAATCAAAGGTTACTGGGGTTGGATGGGGGAGGTGGGTGTCTCTCAGGTATGGGACCCTTCCCTGGATCTGAGGAATCTAAGAGTTTGTACCTGATGCGAAAAGACTGCTCTCTGATCTTCTGCTCCGGGGCCATCACTTACCCCACGGCCTCAAACACAGATACACGCTACTCCCGAAAAACAAAGTCCAGGTAAACAAACATCAGCATCTTGTTATTTTACTTATTATTATTGTTATCATAATCATCACTCATTATTTTTATTATTTTGGTCGTGGGGCTTGAACTGAGGGCCTGGGCACTGTCCCTGAGCATTTGTGATCAAGGCTAGTGCTCTACGAATCTGGTTTTTTTGGTGGTTAACTGGAGATAAGAATCTCATGGACTTTCCTGCTTGGGCTAGCTTTGAACCACAATCCTCAGATCTCAGTCTCTTGAGTAGCCAGGATTACAGGTATGAGCCACCAGTGCCTGGCATCATCTTATTATTTTAAACATATCACTGAGGCAATTTAACTACAAACTTGACCAAGGTGGGTGGGATGGGAAATACATTGAGGAAGGGAGGCACCCCCAGGCACTGAAGAACACGGGCAAGACTCTGTTGAAGGTAAGTAAGAGCATGCTTACCATTTATCAAAGACTGGTGAGTCAGGAGCCTAGAGATGTTTATTGTATTCACTCGTTTTCAATAACCACTGATAAATAATACAGGTACCCCCACAGATGCCTAAGATTTGCTGTTTATCAAAAGATTAAGAGAAAACTTACACATCCCACTAATACCTTTACCGAAGCAATATAGAGAAGAAAATTATTTAAAGCAGTGTTCTGCTGTCAACTTGAATCTTTCAAAACTTATAAACACATGCTAATCTCCACACACAACTTGCCTTACTCTAGTCTACAAGTGAAAAGCCCATCTTTTTCATTATCCTAAAGATGAAAAAAAAAAGCTACATACAAAAGAAAAACAGAATGACAGTGATGTTTTAGTTTACAGTAGATATGGCAACACACACAAACTGTCAAAACTATGGAATGAAAAAAGCTGTTATCAAGCAACTGTCAAGAGAGTCCTCTGAGATTTGGAAATCTTGTGTTTATTGTAACTACTGCACATTACACAAAGAAAGACACATCCCTCTCCTTGCTCTTGCTGCTAAATATCATGCAAGAGAACACAGGCTTTTCCCTTAGTATTTAGATTAATTTTTGTTCCCTGAGTGTAATTCTGTGCTTGACAGAGTTGCTTCCCTTCTCCTAGGGTCTCTATAGTATGGTCAAAGTTCAGAGAGAAACTTAAGGTTACATCAAACATTATTTCATTGTAAAATAAACCATCACCACCTCATTTCATGTTGTTAACTGGTTATCTATCCTGTCTGAGTGGAATCTGTTAACATCACAATGCAATCTTCACCTGAGTGATTATCCTGACTTAGTTCTACAAAGAGGAGCACAGAGTTGAAAAGGCATAGATACTTACCAGAAAATGCTTTTAATTCATGACTCTTTTTCCCATCTCCCTATTAATGGATACAACAGAGAAACTCAAATCCCTAGAGGAAACTATCATCTTGTAAGGGAAAGAAGAGGAAAAAAAATACAGGCTCCAAATATCTTCCATCATGCAGGAATTAGTGATGCATGAGGTCATTTCCCCATCCCAAACTGCAGGGGCAAAAGATGTCCCTTGTAATCGCATTCAACTTGGCATATTTTATTACACTTGCTAAAGTGGCCTTTTTGCTTACATATGCAGGCGTGCTTCTCACAGTTTGACTCTTCATTCCCATTCTGGGGCTCTGTGGACCTGCTTAGCCAATGGTGTGGCTGGCTAGTTGGTAATGGCCACAGTTGCCCTTCTGTTAACATAAATGCAAGCATTCTTCAAGTACTTTTCCTTTAGCTGGAGAATATGTGCCTTCTGACATTTCTCAGGATAGGGAAAAGTGGAGAGTGGAACCTTTATTATAAGCATAACTACCTGTATTCAGATGAACCATGAGGCCAATTCAATCACCAAATACATTTGTGTAAAAAAAAATCTGTTAAGACATGGGATGACATAAAGAATGGCAGTCCTAATTTTGAACCAAAAGGAGTCTATCCATCATATTTACTGCTGTTCATTTTGTTGGCATCCTTCCTAGGATGAGAAGCTAACTTTTCAGCACATTACTGATGGCTGCACTGGCCATCTCGGTGATATAGAAAAGAAGTGGACAATGTTTCTTAAGTGGATCATGGCTTTAAATAGTTATAATGATTGTCCAATTCTGAACACATAGTTATTTTAGATTTCAGTGACCTGGTCTGATTCAGTCAGCAACCATAATAGATCAATCCAATTAGAGTCTGAGATATATGTGATTTAACAGCAACATCAGAATTATAAATATGGAAATTACTACCTACTAAAGAAAATCTAGGTTTTTCTAAAACACTTATGTAATCTTTTGTGATTCTTAATAATAACCAGTAAGTTGTTTACTACTAATAAAGAGAAAAAGAGAAACACTGACACATTTTATCACTTGTATTCCTGAATCCTATTATAGGGTTACTGGTTAATTTACACTCTTTTCATGCAATGCAAAGCATGTTTTATGCAATTATTTAAAAAACTGTTAGTGATGTACAGAGGGGTTACAGTTACATAAGTCAGACAAAGAGTACATTTCTTAGCTGGGCGCCAGTGGCGCATGCCTGTAATCCTAGTACTCAGGAGGCTGAGATCTCAGGATCATAGTTCAAAGCCAGCTGGGGTAGGAAACTGTGAGTCTTATCTCTGATAAACTATTCAAAATAGCCAGTAGTGGCGCTGTGACTCAAGTGTTAGAGTGCTCACCTGGAGCAAAAAAACCTCAGGGACAGTGCCCAAACCCAGAGTTCAAGCCCCAGGATCGGGAGTGGGGGTGGGGGTGGGGTGGGATAGTACATTTCTTTTTGAACAATGTCACCCCTTCCCTCGCTCTCAGTTTTTCCACCCACAAGTTGTATAGTTCATTTTCAACATAATGTTGAGTGTGTATCACTGCTTATGAAATTATTCTAATGCCAACCAGTAAAGAGAATAAAAATTTACCTAAAAGTAAGATCTGAGTGCCAGTAATTCATGCCTGTAAATGATTCGAAGCTAGCCAGGGCATTTGGAAAGTCCAGGAAACTCATCTCTAATAAGGTACTGAAAAGGTAGAAAGTGGAGTTGTGGCTAAAGTTGTAGAGCTCTAGCCTTGAGCAAAAAAGCAGCTCTGAGATAGCACAGCACCCCGGCTGAGTTCAAGCCCTGGAGCCAGGAAAAAAAATCCTCTAGAAGAGGAGAAAGAGGGTTTAGGAAAGAATAACAGAGGAAAAAGCTAGGGCAGAGTGAAGGAAGGAGTAACATTATTCAAAACAAAATATACTTATTACCTGACTTATGAAACTGTAACCCCTCTGCACATCACTAACAAAAATATTTTAAAAAGGAAAGAGTAACACAGATGGGGTGAATTTGATCAAAGCACATTATATGCATGTTGTAAGTGTAACAATGAAGTCCATTCATATAACTAACTTATGCTAGTAAAAATTTTAAGAAATCCCCCATATTTTAAAGATATTTTGGCAGATCTTATGTGGAAAAAACAAGCTATAGTTTGATGAAGTTGTGATAACTAGTCTATAAAGATGTTTGGAGAAATCTGTAACAAAGCTGGGAGAATCACTTGGAGTTATTCATACAATTTACAAACCATTTGTGCACATGCAATATGTAAGTGTAAAATGTGCTCTATACCTAGCCTAGCTACTCAGGAGGCTGAGATCTGAGGATTGAGGTTCAAAGCCTGCCCCGGCATGAAAGTCCATGAGACTCTTAGCTCCAATAAATTGCAGAAAAAGCCAGAAGTGGTACAGTAGCTCAAGCAGTAGAGTGCTAGCCTTGAGCACAAAGAGGCTCAAGGACAGTGCCAGGCTCTGAGTTCAAGTCCCTGAACAAACAAAAGTCCTCTATTGCAGACCACTTAGAAATCTTGACTCTGTCATTAAGTTGCCGTGTTATTTTGAGCAGCTTTCCTCACTTCTCTGTATCTATAGCTCCTCATCTGTATAGAGGGATAATACTGACCCTATAGGGTTGCTGAGGATTAAATAAGCTAATATGCTCAGAATAGTGTCTGGTGCTTAGTGTTCAGCAAATGTTAACTATTATAATAAGAAGCATACTTATTAATATTTTAGTTTGAATCATGGGTCTCAGCTAGAATCTAATCCAAAAGAAAAATAGGCCAGATGTTGGTGGCTCACACTACTCAGGATACTGAGATCTGAAGATCACAGTTCAAAGCCAAAGCCAAATTGGGCAGGAAAGTTGTGAGACACTTTTATCCAATTAACTACCAAAAGGCCAGATATGGAGCTGTGGCTCAAGTGGCAGAGCACTAGTCTTGAGCAAACAAAACTAAGGGACAGTGCCCAGGCCCTGAGTTCAAGCCACAGGACTTGTACTACAACAACAACAACAACAACGGAAATATAGGTACAAAAATTACTTCCCATCAGATTTGACCTGCATAGAATATAAGATAATGTGTGAACAAAGACCCCTGCCAATCTTCTACACAAATATTTTGATGCTTTTGGGTTTCATGAACACTCAAATGGTAGTACAAACCGCATATGATAAAAACTTCCAATTTCTGGTTAAACATAGAACATTATATACACATATTTAGTTCTGTAACTGCTTCAATCCTCACAAAAATTACAGTAAGGGAGTTTTCAAGAGACAGAATAAATTTTAAGAAGAAAGAAAACAGGAGTAGAGATGTCATAAACAAAAACTAGAAAACAGGGGCGACGCACCTAACAGTTCTGAGCAGGTATTATAAGCTGGCAGTGGGGAGAGCCGAAAGGGGCCCTGGTTTACCCCCAGAACTTCCTGGGGTTTATGAAGCGGCTCCCAAGCAATATCTAGCAGTAGAGGCAAGACTGGTTGAAAGTATGTTAATGAAACAGACCTTGCACTTCCATTCTGGCAGAATGCTCATTCTCTACTAACAGTTTCTGAGCTGAGGGGCCATGAAGCACACTGTGTCAAGTTTGCATGTGGACATCTGAACCCCCTTATCCTCTACGTGCCAGCAACTGTCTCCTTCTTAGTACAGGAGACTGGAAGATCTTTTCTGGGGAGTTTGATTGGCTCATAATTAAAGGCCTCAAGTTAGTGATAGATTACATGCATGAAAGAAGAGCACTCAGGAATTAGAATCAGTTCTTAGAAGTTAAAGGCACTAATAGTAGGAATACCAAGTGTAATTGAATGGTAGAGCACTTACACACACACAAGGCCCTGGGCTCTGCTCACAGCACTGCAAAAGGTCTTCCATGTATCCCACATCTCTTTTCAGGTGCCATCACTTTTGCCCACTTCTGTGTTTGTGTAGGAATATTTGGGCAGTTTTTTTTTTTTTTTTTTTTTTTTTGCCAGGCCTGGGCCTTGAACTCAGGGACTGAGCACTGTCCCTGGCTTCTTTTTTTGCTCAAGGCTAGCACTCTGCCAACTTGAGCCATGGTGCCACTTCTGCCTTTTTCTATATATGTGGTACTAAGGAATCGAACCTAGGGCTTAATGTATACGAGGCAAGCACTCATGCCGTTAGGCCATATTCCCAGCCCCTTGGGCAATTTTATTAACTTGTAAAAGTGACAAGAACAAGACAAGTACCAGTGGCTCATGGATGTAACGGTTGCTACCCAGTGAGATCTAGAGGATCAGTTTGAAGCCAACCCAGCAGCATTTCCAATTAACCAACAAAATGCCACATTGGAGGTCTGGCTCAAGTGGTAGAGTAACAGTCAAGCCAGAGTGGAGCATAGGATTTTCTTATAATATTCTATTTTAGCTTGCTTGGGGGCTATATTGCCTCCTCTAAATGACCAAGAAACACATTTCTGGCTGTATATCATTCTAGGACAGAGTTTCTGAGGATATTTTATTTTTAAAAATTTTAAACCAAGGACCCAGCTGAGCATCAGTGGTTTACGCCTAAGGCTGAGATCTGAGGATCATGTTTCAAAGCCAGCCTGGGTAGAAAAATCTGTGACTCTTATCTCCAATTAATCATCAAAAAACTACAAAAAGGGCTGGGGATATGGCCTAGTGGCAAGAGTGCTTGCCTCGTATACATGAGGCCCTGGGTTCAATTCCCCAGCACCACATATACAGAAAATGGCCAGAAGCATTGCTGTGGCTCAAGTGGCAGAGTGCTAGCCTTGAGTAAAAAGAAGCCAGGGACAGTGCTCAGGCCCTGAGTCCAAGCCCCAGGACTGGCCAAAACAAACAAACAAACAAAAACTATAAAAAGTGGTGTTATGGGGGCTGGGAATATGGCCTAGTGGCAAGAGTGCTTGCCTCATATACCTGAGGCCCTGGGTTCGATTCCCCAGCACCACATATATAGAAAATGGCCAGAAGTGGCGCTGTGGCTCAAGTGGCAGAGTGCTAGCCTTGAGCGGGAAGAAGCCAGGGACAGTGCTCAGGACCTGAGTCCAAGGCCCAGGACTGGCAAAAAATAAAATAAAATAAAATAAAATAAAAAGTGGTGTTATGATTCAAGTGGTAGAGTACTATCCTTGAGTGGAAAAAGATTAAGGAGAGTGCCCAGGTCTACAGTTCAAGCCCCAGAATTGGCATAAACAGACAAACAAATAAAGGACCCCCTTTCAGTTTACTAAAGTTCATGACTCTCATCTCAGAATGTTTTATTTATTTTTGGTGCTGGTCCTGGGTCTCAAACCCAGGGCATGGGCACTGTCCCTGGGATTCTGTGGTCAAGGCTAGCACTTGACTACTTGAGAGTCTCATGGGCTATACCTGCATGAGCTGACTTTGAACTGTGATCCTCAGATCTCAGCCTCCTGAGTAGCTAGGATTACAGGTGTAAGCCACCAATGGCTACACAGCTTAGAATGTTTTATGTATACTTATTTATTTCTATTTAGTATTGTGCTGGGGTTACAATTTAGCATTCTACCACTGAGCTACATTTCCAGACCCTCAGAACATTTTTGAATAAATTAAAAAAATATAAGATAGGAAAGTAAAGCAATTATACTGAAATACATTTATCACAATATTTAAAGAACATTCGCAGTACAGCAATATATATTCTTATTAAGGCATTATAGGCAGGATCTAGCACTAACAATGGAAATTTCAAAAAGCAATGACGAGTCTAAGTGGTATATTAGTTATCTGCAACAACTGTCATGTGATCTGAAAATATCCTTGACTTATACTGGTGACAAAGTCATAGGTACTGCTCGTATTAAGAAAGCATGTGAAGGAGAGCTAAATTCTAGTCAGAGATTAGTGAAAAGAACGATGTCCTTCGTTTCCCATTTTAGTTCATGGACCTGCAAATTCTGTGGTAGTAGTTTTCCAGGTATGGGCTGGGACCCTGGGCATTTTTCAGGGGTCTTCAAGGTTAAGACACTTAAAAATTATACTAAGAAGCTGGGGTTGGTTGCTCACACCTCTAATCCTAGCTAGTCAAGAGGCTGAGATCTGAGGATAAAGGTTCAAAGCCAGCCTGGGCAGGAAAGTTAGTGAGGCTCTTATCTCCAATTAAACACCAAAAACCAGAAGTGGCACTGTGGCTCAAGTTGGGGGGGGGAGGAGCAGGAGAGGGAGAGGTGGGGGGGGAGAGAGAGAGAGAGAGAGGGAGAGAGGGAGGGAGGGAGGGATGAGGAGGAGGAGGAGGAGGAGGAGGGGAGGAGGAGGATGAGGAGGGGAGGAGGAGGATGAGGAGGGGAGGAGGAGGAGGAGGAGGGGGAGGAGGGGGAGGAGGAGGGGAGGAGGAGGGGAGGGGGAGGAGGAGGAGGGGGAGGAGGAGGAGGGGGAGGAGGAGGAGGGGGAGGAGGAGGAGGAGGGGAGGAGGAGGAGGGGAGGAGGAGAAGGAGGAGGAGGAGGAGGAGGAGGAGGAGGAGGGAGATCATTGGCCTTTTTGCTTATTCTCTCATAGGCCTACAATGGAGATTCCAGGGGCCATGTGATATGTGCTGCTGCCACTGATTGGCTGCAGAAGTTGACATAAGAAATTTAAAGCAAACTCAGGGCCTGAGCACTATCCCTGAGCTTTTAGGCTCTAGGCTAGTGCTCTACCACTTTGAGCCACAACTCCACTTCTGGTTTTCTGGTGGTTAATTGAAGGTAGGTGTTTCATGGACTTTTCCTGCCCAGGTTGGCTTCAAACTGAGATCCTCAGACCTCAGCCTCCTGAGTAGCTAAGATTACAGGTGTGAACTACCACTGCCCCGTTGCAATGATGCTCTTAACATTTTTGTTTCACAAAAGACAGTCATTTTCATAAAATAATAGTCCATGTTAACATGTAATGTACGTTTGAAGTGAATTTATTTAATATATCTTGGCTCTATAGCAATATAGCACAGATACCTTTTGATAACATTAGTTATACAGCGACCAAGATGCCATTTTCTTTGTGCCCAGGAAACCCATCCCTACATTTACTGTTATTATGTTCTTCTACTTGACAAAGTAGTATATAGAGTTGGGGAATGGAGATCAAGAGCCAGGCACTGGTGGCTCATGCCTGTAATCATAGCTACTCAGGAGGCTGAGATCTCTGAGGATTTCAGTGTAAAGCCAGCCTGGGCAGGAAAGTCTAAGACTCTTATCTCTAATTAACCACCAAAGAGCCAGAAGTGGAACTATGGCTCAAGTGGTAGAGCATTAGCCTTGAGCAAAAAAAGCTCAGGAATCGTGAGGCCCTGAGTTCAAGCCCCAAGACTGGCAAAACAAAACAACAACAAAAAACATCCCCAAACAAACAAAACAAAACAAAAAAAACCATACCAGGAACAAGATGCCTTGTCAACTATGCTAGCTAATTGCTAATAACAACAACAAAAAAAGGACTCAGTCTGGAAGCCTGCTCAAACTCTCCCATCTTTTGAGAATAGAAAGGGATTTATTTAGCTCCTTTACCACAGAAAAAGCAGAGGCTAACAAATCATGGACTGAAACTCAAAACAGTGAGCTAAAACAACCCTTTTCTCTTTATAAATTGCTTTATCTTGGGTATTTTGATATCATAACCAGAAGCTGGGTTTGTTAATGACATTGAAATAATGTTCAGAAAGTACCATTTCTTTTTTTGCCAGTCCTGGGGCTTGGACTCAGGGCCTGAGCACTGTCCCTGGCTTCTTTTTTGCTCAAGCTAGCACTCTGCCACTTGAGCCACAGCGCCTCTTCTGGCCATTTTCTGTATATGTTGGTGCTGGGGAATCGAACCCAGGGCCTCATGTATATGAGGCAGGCACTCTTGCTACTAGGCCATATCCCAGCCCAGAAAGTACCATTTCAAGTGCAAAATAGCAAGGCATTCTGTCTTTCAGAGTGCTTCCTTCAGATGCCAGTTTTCTCTGTGCTAACTTCAGACTGGTCTTGCCTTGTTCTTCTCATTGTGAACACATTCTGCTACAAGAGGAGGATGAAGTATTTTGCCACCTCAGCAGATTTATGAACCTTTCTTCTAGGCAGGTCCCCTGTCCACCATTAAACTACGATATTTAGACAAGGATACTACCTGATTTTTCTCTTAGAACAAGGTATGGCAGAGGGAAGATACCTAATTCATGTGTAATGAAACTGAGTAGTAATGGAGAATCCAGAATCCAAAGTGTTACACCGTCAGATGACTGGATAGAGAAAGGCAAAAGAGCTTTAATAAAATGAATTTTTTTTGCCAGTCCTGGGCCTTGGACTCAGGGCCTGAGCACTGTCCCTGGCTTCTTTTTGCTCAAGGCTAGCACTCTACCACTTGAGCCACAGCGCCACTTCTGGTCTTTTCTATATAGGTGGTGCTGAGGAATCGAACCCAGGGCTTCATGTATACGAGGCAAGCACTCTTGCCACTAGGCCATATCCCCAGCCCTAAAATGAAATTTTCTTATACCAAACACAATTTGACAATGTTTGCTAAACCTTTGATTAATAATTTCATTTTTAACATAGAACAGCAATAGATAATCAGGTATTTGGATGACTGCAGCAAGATGGTTAAGGAAAGGGTTTGAATGTGGTTTGTTCTTTCCAAAACTCATGTTGAAATTTGTTCCCAATGTAGTGGTGTTGATACCTCTTAGTGGTGTATGGCGTCATGAAGGCAGTGTAAAGGGATTAATGCCACTCTCACAGGACTAGGTTAATTTTTTTTTGTGTGTGTGTGAAGTCCTGGGGCTTGAACTCAGGGTCTGAGCACTGTCCACGTGAGCTACAGCTCCACCTCTGGCCTTTTCTATATATGTGGTGCTGAGGAATGGAACCCAGGGCTTCATGTAAGTGAGGCAAGCACTCTACCATTAGGCCATATTCCCAGCTCCAGGACTAGGTTAATTTTTAAGGAAGTGAGTTCTCATACATGTGGGGCTGAATTAGTTATGGCAAGAGCAGGTTATTATTGTGCAGCAGGATCCCTACTGTTTGCTCTCTTTTTCATGCAACTGCTCATCCTTCTGTTTCCCACTGTGTTATGACAGGGTATGAGGTCTCCACCAGAAACCAACCAGATGCTCCTGCCATACTCTTGGGTTTCCCAGTATTTCAGTACACCAAGCCAAAATTAAGCCCCTATTCTTTATAAAAAATTATCGCATTCTGGTCATTCATTTATAGCAATAGAAAATGGACTAAGAGTAATAAAGAATTATTTGAGAATTAAAAAAATACTAATCACATAGCATATATTGATAGCAAAGCTATATACTATACAATCCCTTTTATGAGTAAGGTAGCATTCTATCATGAACATCTGTCGCTGTGGTATTATGAAATTTCTAATCAGAACTAGCCTTTTTTTTTTTGGCGCTGAGCTCATATGCTAAGCAAATTGTGTAACACTAAGTATATTTCACACTCCAGAACTTTCTAAATAATTTTTGTTTGGTGTCAGTTCTGGGGCTTGAACTCAGGGCCTGAGTGCTGTTTCCTGAAGAAGGTGCTTGCTCAAGGCTAGTGATCTACCAAGTTCTACTTGGTAGATCAAAGTTCTACTTCTGGCTTTTTGGTGGCTAATTGGTGATAACAATCTCATGGACTTTCCTGCCTGGTCTGGCTTCGAACCACAAGTCTCAGACTTCAGCCTCCTGAGTAGTTAGGTGTGAACCCTCATTGCTCTCTGGAATTTTTTTTTTTTTGTGTGTGTGTGTGTCAGTCCTAGGGTTTGGACTTAGGCCCTGAGCACTGTCCCTGAGCTTCTTCTGCTCAAGGCTAGCACTCTGCCACTTGAGCCACAGCGCCACTTCCGGCTTTTTCTGTGTATGTGGTGCTGAGGAATTGAACCCAGGGCTTCATGCATGCTAGGCAAGCACTCTACCACTAAACCACATTCCAAGCCCCACTTTTTGGAACTTTTATCAGAAAAATATGCAACTTTGTACTACTTGTACCTAAAAATAGTTTTTAAATGTCTAGATTTTTTTTGATTAAAAAAAGGAAAAATGTTCTGTGGTAGTTCTCAAAGAGCTGGAGCATATCACCCACTATTCCCTCCTATTCACCCCATTAAAGCTGTTCTCACCGAAAACAAAACAAAAAAGGTCATTCTATTAATCTTGACATTTAGAGTAACAAGAGAGGAACCACCTTCCTTACTTTCAGAAATGTAAAAATTCAACACAAAAACGTTATTAAATCAAGTTAGTATTATCAGGAAAAATATGCTCTATTTCCCACCATTTATGAGCCCTATCCTTTTCTTTCTTACCAATTACATTCCCTATCATTTCCAAAATATACAAACTGTTTTCAATCAACAGATTTCTTTATTACAGTGTACAGCATGCTTGTTACTGCCTCTTTTCTATATTGAATCCTTGATTGGACAAGCATTTTGAATTTAACACGGACTATGATTGCACATATCAAACAAATTAAAGCTGCCAATCTCTTTTTGGAGACTACCCTTTATCTACACTACCATTGAAGAGCACCCTAAGTGTATTTGCTTAGGAAAATGGGACAGGAGTGAAGAAATGATTGCCATCACACTTTGACATGTTATCTAGCTGCTCTTATGAGCATGCATTCAAACTATGGATATCCTTTCAAAATGTATATTACAACCCTGATGTCAGGACCATGTGTGAAGTTTATATTCTTCATATTCCCCTTAAAGAAAGGACTTGATAAATTCAAAGGGTAAAAAAGTAAAACGGAGAGACCAGAGAATAGGATTAGTATGATTAGCAGGCTGCTTTCGAGTTTTCTAATACACAGGGGTAGGATTGATAGCAGTGAGACTGTATCTCAGGTACGTTTACAGCAGTTGTCTGCTGAGGAATTTGAAGAGACATTCTGCTATGTGGCATTGGAAAGAAATTATGTTTATTACTAGACAGGGTTAGCCGTAAAGAGGTAAATTTCAGTAAGCTGAATTAGAACATTCTTTAAAGAGTTGAAGAAAGTTAAACTCCTGAGGTGAAGACAGAGTTATTAGTTGGTCAAATGAGATCTGTGTAAAATAAACACTTTAATAACAAATAGTAAAATGTTACCTAAATTATTCACACAAACTTCAAGTAGGCATTATTAAATACAGGACTTTTGCCATCTCACAAGCTATAAGCTTTCCTCATTTGAACTGTCCACTAGAGGCAAGGATACTGAGGCAAAAGGGCTCTCCTCTTTTGTATCTTCATTTGTTTTATGCACCAGGGACTCTTGAAAATAACCAAAAAAGGAGAAGGGTGACTCAAGGGTAGAGCACCTACTTAGTAAGTGAGAGGTTCTGATTTAAAACCCCA
Source organism: Perognathus longimembris pacificus (assembly GCF_023159225.1). Taxonomy (NCBI): domain Eukaryota; kingdom Metazoa; phylum Chordata; class Mammalia; order Rodentia; family Heteromyidae; genus Perognathus; species Perognathus longimembris. The sequence goes on from NC_063188.1 coordinate 97,755,079, forward strand.
GTACCAAAGGGAAGAAAAAACAAACAAACCAACCTTGGCAACATTTTTTTGTTTTCATGCAGGTCCTGAGGCTTGAACTCAGGGCCTGAGCACTGTCCCTGTGCTTCTTTTGCTTAAGGCTAGCACTCTACCACTTAAGCCACACCTCCACTTCCAGCTTTTTTGGTAGTTAATTGGAGATAAGAGTTTCACGGACTTTCTTCCTTGGGCAGGCTTGAACCCATGATCCTCAGATCTCAGCCTCCTAAGTGGCTAGGATTATACGTGTGAGCCACCAGCCCACACGACTCTTAAGGTGAAGATTCCCGACTGAACTTTGAAAATGATGAAAACAATTGCAAGACGGAACAGGAAAATTTCCTGGAACCAGTACACTGTCCTTTTTAATACAAGGATCACTTGGCTAACTTACCTCCTTCCCTCCCTAAATACTAAAAGAAAAGGCACTAATTTCTACAAGATAGACAAACTTTTGAGAGCTTAACCACAGAACAGAGCTTTTTTTTTTTTTTAACTCATCAAGGACTAAAAGGCAGGAGGTAGTCATGGTGCTGGGCTCAGGAAGCTTTATTGGTTTTAGCCATTCGTTCACTTGTCATCCCAGTGAGACACTGTTGGGCTCAGTGCTTAGCAACACAGGGATGAAAAAGCAATTAGTTCTGACTCCAAGGAACTCATACTTAGTGGAAGAAAAATGTATGGGAAGAAATGAATGGGAGACAACATACAAAGAGCTTTAAGAGGAGGTAGGTGTCTACTCGGAGGGCCAAAGGAAGGTACCACAGGAGCCATGCTTCAGTTGGAAAGCTGGAGGAGAGCTGGGCAGAAGAGTTTGAAGACAACTCCAAAGTTTAACTTAGGAAAGAAAACATCCTGATCCTCCATTTACCAAATTTGCCTTGTTATCAGTATGTCAACATTTTCCAGTAATGAGCAGGCTTTTAGTTTGTTGTACACAAGTCTAATATATACTGATTCTGTACACAGAGTATATGGATTCCAAAGTGTTTGCTATTCAGCCAGATTGGTCAGTGGGCATCCATATGCTCCACTGAGAAGGTAGTGGATGCTTCTTTCTCTTTCCCTATAGCAACCCGAGTACAGGAAACGACATGACTGGCTAGGCTCACTGATTGCTGCAATCTATTTTCACCGATGTTGTACCAAGGATAACGTATATATACAACATATTTAGTACATGTTTACCAGCTCTTTATGGGACTCTCACAAGGACTCTGTATCTGCAATGTATGCATCAGCAACGATACTGCATAGCTTTAGCATCAGGAATTGAGATAAAATGAAAAAAGCTTGTACTGTGTATGGCACATAGTAGGTACTTGGTTCCAATTGGCATGCCCTTTAATTGGCATATTAAGTTCCAATGGGATTATAAAATCTGAACTATACCTCAGCCTAACTTAGTCTCTGTAAGGAGCCACTCAGAATTAGTCTAAGTGAATGGTATAAACTATCATTCAAAATGCATAGCATTATTTCTTCTGTCTCTAAATTGAAGTTACAGATTCAAATTTATTTGGTGTCAACTATATAATTACAACACTTTCTGTAGGCTATGCAAAAGCAGTAAGCAAAAATAAGACACATAGATGCCAGCATGACCCTTCTGTAATTCAAGAATTTGTCATGTATTTAAGAACAGTATAATCCAGGTAGAAAAAAAATCATTCTAGTTGTTCTAAGTTTTTAAATTTGAAACTTAATAACTATAACTGAGTTATAGTCTTTCTGGTATGTTCAACTCTTACTTATAGTCAACTTATTAACATGTATAAAGTATTCATTATCTGAAGCTTGTGAACTGGTGGATCTTCAATAGATTCTAGTAAGAAGTATGTCTTTCTGACTAAGGGTATTTGACTTGGGTAGGGCATGTCAAAGTACTCCACCAATCAGAACTTCTGTTAATGACCCCCGACATCTTATCCTTGGTGCTTGAGTTTACAGCCCCTGTATTAGATCAAATACAAAACCAACTTCATTTAATTCGTGCCCAAGGACTACCTAAAGAATCACAAACTTCTTCAAATATCAAGGGTTTTAGGCCATGAACACTGTAATGATTTGAAAATGACTTCTAAGTGACAGACAAGCAAGCAGTCATTAGTTTGGGGGGAAATTTTGGTATAACCTACTACTACGATTACTACTAGTTTTATTCGCCAATACCAGGGTTTATACCTCTGACTAAGCTTTTTGCTGGTTGTTTTGGAAATGGAGTCTCTCAGACTTTTCGGCCCTGGCTGGCTGTATATCATGATTTTCTAGGTCTCAGCCTCTAGAGTACCCAGATGCCCAGCTGAGATAGAACTCATTTTTGAGCAGTTAAAGATAGGATTTTTCTGACATAGCATTATATCAGCTTTGTCTTTTTCACTTTTTAAGGGATTTTTGGAAAGTTCTATAGATTACTTATATGACTATAGATAAGAGTTCTGTATTATTATTATTATTATTATTATTATTGACATTGCATGATATATCAATTGAGTTGGCATTTACTAGATTTCAACAACATACATGTACCATTACTAAGTTTACATATTAACTCTTTTTTTAGATTTTTTTTTATTGTCGAAGTAATGTACAAAGGGATTACAGTTACATACGTAAGGGAGTGAGTACATTTCTTATCAAGCTTTTTACCTCCTCCTTTATTTTTCTCCCACCTTCTTCCCTCTCTGGTTCCCTCCCCACCCTCTCCTGAGTTGTACAGTTGATTTACAGCATATTGTCTTCTAAGTATTACTGTTGCATTGGTTCGCCTTTTACCCTTTGTCTCTCCATTTTGGTGTTCCCCTTCTCTAGTTCCAATAAACATACATACAATACCCAGTCTACCAAAGTCAGTTACAGTGACATCGGGGGTAAAAGCATGGGGAAGAGAGACAAAAGAAAAAGGCATAATTTCACAGGGTACATTGGAAATAACAACATCAAAGATAAACCACTTAACCAAATCTTGTAGTTCATTTCACTTAGGATCATCGTAGGTGATCATATATATAGCTATCTCCTTGGACTATCCTAGATAAGTACTAATTGTTCTATGACCCAGCAACCCCACTTCTGGGCATTTACCTAAAGGATTACAAGCTAGATCACACTAACGCTGACCAGCACAACTATGTTTATCACATGCCCCTCATTAGATGAATGGATCAAGAAAATGTGGTACATATACACAATGAAATTCTATGCATCTATTAGAAGGAATGACTCGGCCCCATTCGTGAGGAAATGGAAAGGCTTGGAAAAAAAATCATGCTAAGTGGAGTGAGCCAGACCCAAAGAAACATAAACTCTATTATTTCACTCATTGGAAACATATTAACCCTTTTTTTATTTTTCTGCCAGTCCTCTGGCTTGAACTCAGGGCCTGAGCTTCTTTTTGCTCAAGGCTAGCACTCTACCACTTGAGCCACAACGCCACTTCTGGCCTTTTCTGTTTATGTGGTACTGAGGAATCGAACCCAGGGATTCATGCACACTAGGCAAGCACTCTACCACTAAGCCACATTCCTAGCCCCGGAAACATATTAACCCTTATAAGAGACAAGACTTACTGAAATATTACCAAGTTAGCCTCGATTCCAACATCTCTGAGACATGATGAAAAATTACTTTATCGCTATTTATTCATAACATAGCAATCCATTGAGAGGTTTACAGAGATGCTATAATGGGAACTCAGGTTTTCTGACCCCCTCTGCCCAAACCTATGGAATAGTTTACCAACTATAGTTACAGTCTACCAAGTATAACTCCTGAGAGGTTTGGCAAGGAATGTTTGGGGAAGATCATCTACTACCCCTTTTGATTGGTTAAAAACGAGGATCGGGGCAAGATGGCTCTTTCTACATCACCACAAATTGAAACTTGACGTGCCATTCAGTTTCTCGGTATATTAATGTGCTGGTGTTTCTTGTTGAAGGTCATCTGGGTTCAAGTTTTTTGTGTTTTTGTCCCTTCTTCAGTGCTGGGGATGGAAGCCAGGACCTCTCCCATGCTAGCAAGCATTCTACTACTGAGTTATACCACCCGCTCTCAAGTTTGATTATTTTAAAGATAATCTTTTTGACTGAACACCTTTTTTTCTCCTAAAACATGTCCTTAAAATGTTTGTTATTAAGCCTTTTTTTAATGTGTATGTTGTGGGGTCAGTTTTTAATAGAAAATGATTTTTATTGTTTACTTCAAACAGTTGTATAAAGGGAGAAAATGATTGTTTTAAATATTCATAGATTCTACTAGATTTTCAGGCAAACACAAATTCAAGAAACTAAGATGATTTTGGAAGCAATCAACCATCATCACCATCATCACCATCATCATCTAATCTAAGAAGATAGGTTGGTCTTATGTCATCGAAGGGAGAGAACAAATACGTTGAGATTGCTTTTATATGGTAGTGAGATTTCCTGGGGTTATCATTATACATAATAAAACCTAAAACTATTAATGACATAGACAGAAACATAACCTTACAGACTTTAAAAATAATTATACCCATCTCACAAGCCATGTGAAAAGTTTTGAATAGAGAAGCAGTCCACATTAGTGAGAGGTGCAAGGGCTCTGCCTATGGGAATCATCCAATTCATTTGCAGTCTATTACCCAGAGATGGAATAGTGAAGGGACAAAGAGTATGACCTCTGTATTTACAACCCTAGCTAGATCTGCACAGGCCATTTACCAGGTGAGCTAGTCAACCTGCCATAGCTTCAGCTTCCTCTTCTCTAATAATAATCTCAGGACGGCATCATAGTTTGGGTTTGTGAAGGTTAAACAAAATGAACTTAAATACCTACTGTGAGGCCTAGCATATAGTAAACACTCAATAAAATATTAGCTGTGGCTATTAGTTATTCATCCCATATGTATTTAAGCTGTTCAGTAATCAAAAGAAATTTGTTCAAGTTAATATAATATCTGTTTAATGGCATTTATAAGCATAATCATTATACTATATTGTAATTAGGCAGAAATGGGAAATTGATGGTATAATTTATTGTAATTAGTATACAGTTTAAAGTTTTTAAATTTTTTTCCCTTCTTTGTTCTTTAGGCAACATGTGATCAATATTATTACTGACTGCTTCCCTTCATTTAGTGGTTGTGTGATTGTGATCACATCACCTGTCCTCTTTTAACATTTCCTTTTCCTCTCTATGAAATGGTAATAAGACCCATTTCATTGTTAAGGTTAAACACAGTAAAATAGAGTAAAGTATGAAAAGCAAATATATATAAAGATGTAGTAAAAATGTAAAGATAACATACACAGAAGCATAGCAGAGTGCCTGACACATAACCGATCAATAAATGACAGCTGTCAGTGGGTAGCAGCTTTATAGTTTGTCATGACAAACAATACAATACTCTTCCCCTATGGAACCTCATGACCATATTCTCAAAAACCTAAAGTCTAGGAAGAAGCTCTGAGAGGTGTGAAGGTAGGTGAGACTCGAGAAAAGTGATTTCCAACTGTTAGTGAATGCTAGGATTTAACTATATTGATGCTGGGGTATCCTATCCAACTCAGTCAGATTTAACTGACATTGGGGTTTTTCTTAAAACACTCAGGGTTTTTTTTTGTTGTTGTTGTTGTTTCTTCATTGGGGAGGAGGCTGGGTAATATTCATGCTAGCAAGTACTCTATCAATGAAATACATCTATTGCCATTTGAGTTCTTCCTTTCTTCCTTTGTTTCTTTCTTCCCCCTCCCTCTCTCTCCCTCCCTCCCTTCCTTCCTCTGTCTCTTTCTCTCCCTTCCTCTTTCCCTCTCTTCTTCATTCCCTTGCCAATCTTGGAACTTGTACTGAAGGCCTGGGCACTGTCCCTGTGCTATTGTGCTCAAGGCTAGCACTCTACTACTTGAGCTATAGCTCTACTTCCAGCTCTTTCTGGTGCTTAGAGATAAGAGTCTCATAAATTTTCCTGCACGAGCTGGCTTCAAACTGCAATCTTCAGCTCTCAGCTTCCTGAGCAGCTAGGATTGCAGGCATGAGTCACTGGTGCACCGCTTAAATCTTTTCTTGTCCTTTTTTTTGAACCTAGGTTCACATGTTAATACCAGGCAATCAGTCTAACACTATATCCCAAAGCTGTCAGGTTAGGGATTCAGCATAAAACAAATCAGTTAAGTCCAATAATACTTTGAAAGAATTAATATAATTGTATCACAGTGAAAAGTGCAACCCAGGGCTCTGGCCACTTAAGGGATGCCACTCCATCAGGATGAGGGAAAAGAGCAGAAACGAAACAGCCAACTCAACAAAAAATATTCCTAAGCTTATAGTTTTTGCAGTGAGAGGAAAGAAAGCAGTTATGTATGGGGTGCATTGTTTATGGAAGCCTCTGTCACAAGGTTATATATGGAAGGAAGGACTAGCCAAAAACTACCAATAAGTGCATCTCCTCACGAGAACATGGTGACATTACACCAGTGGTTTTTGGAACAGGCAAAATATTAAGGTCCTGGAGAAGGGAAAAATAACAACAAACATGTCGACAGAAAATCAAGCTTCAAATACTGTGGTCCAATATCAGAACCAAAGTGAAAACAATATTTCAGTATGTGAAAATAACTTTTGTTTTGTCTAGATTGTAGCTATCTTAACATTATATATGTATTCAATCAGACTAGCTACAACACAATCCAGTGACTTTTC
>NC_063188.1:97762274-97797274 GCF_023159225.1 Perognathus longimembris pacificus
TTTTTGGTAAATGTACTGGATAATTGTGTGTGTGTATATATATATATTTTTTTTTTGCCGTGTGTGTGTGTGTGTGTGTGTGTGTGTGTGTGTGTGTGTGTGTGTGTGTGTGTGTGTGTGTGTGTGTGTCGGTTGTGGGGCTTGAATTCCAGGCCTGGGCGCTGTTCCTGAGCTCTTCAGCTCAAGACTAGCACTCTACCACTTAAGCCACAGCACCACTTCCAGTCTTCTGGTGCTTAACTGTGGAGATAAGAGTCTCAAGGACTTTCCTGCCCAGGCTGGCCTTGAACCTGAGTAGCTGGGATTACAGGTTTGAACCACAGACACCCGGCTTGAATATATTTTTTTAAGTTTATTGGCCACCCTGGATCCCACTGACGACACATATTCCAGATTCCAAATACTTTTAGGATATAATTGTTTAATTTTATTTAATAGTTCAGAACTCTTTATTGGGGGGAGGGAACTATTTTATTCAATATCCTTGTTTATTCTCCCTCTGCCAGATCATCTCATAAGCATCAATCTTTCAGAGTAGCTTCTTATCTAATCTCTCTGACATGGTCAATACACAAGTTTCCTTTCCCAGGTGGCTCACCCACCATCAGCTCTAAGTGCAGGCTGGGTCCTTGCAGTCACTATGGTCTCCTCAGAGCGCCCATTCACACACCTGGTCTACTAGCACAAGGTACATAGCCCAGTGGACAATCTTCAACAGGAGTATCAGGAATGTAGCTGTCCTTTATGATTCTGTATAAGACTCATTTAGCATGAGTACAGAATTCTATTTTGCTTTTTTTGGTGGCACCAGAGATCAAACCCAAGGCTTTGTGCATGCTAGGCAAATGCTGTACCACTAAGTCACATACCCTATAAGTACAATATTGACATGAGGAACTTTTTGATATGCTCACTGGTACTTCAACCTGTTTGCAGGGTTATCAGTTGTTTATACAGATACTAAAATATTTGAAGGGAAAGGTGCCAAAAAGATGACAGTCAATAGATCAGGAGCTGAAAGCTGACAATTTATCAGGTGAATCTAGCTGAATGCTTTGTGTTTTGGAAGTTTTTGAAATGGAACATTTTTGGGGAAGACACCATGTGTGCTGAGCTAGCCATTAACTTCCAAAGCTCAGAGAGTTTGTTTTTCAGTAAGAACACTATGACATCAATGTGGAGGATAAATCAAAGAGAATATGGATGCTTATCCACTACGTGGCCTAGTAGGAGTATAATGCTAGCCATATATGCTGGTCTCCACTTTCTAGAACCAATATATAATAATCCTAAAACAAAATAGGTAAAGTAAGATGTAACATTTCACTTAGTCCAATACACCTAAACTATTAGCCTTGCCAGGTGTGGTGGCTTATACTTGTAATCCCCGCACTCAGGAGGCTGAGGTGGGAGGATCCTGAATTCAAGGCCAGCTTGAGCAATGTAAAGGCCTTGTCATAAACAAACAAAACTATCATTTCAAGTATATTATAAATACACAAATATTAATGAAGCATATTGGACATAATATATTCCTTTATTTGCTTATTCATTGAGACAAGGTCTTACTTTGCTGTCCAGGATGGTCTAGAATTCTCTATGTAGCCTGGGCTGGCTCATGTGGCTATGGCAATGGACAGAGTATGTTTAGAAAGATCAAGGAGTTAGTAAGATTTGTTTGGTAGTCCTGTTGAGAGCACTGCCTTAGCTATGGCAGTGGCAAGTAAAAAGGGGATGAAGGAAGGATCATTAGGAAGGCCTCGAGGTAGAATCAGCTTTCAAATCCCAGAGACAGACTGGATATGAAGAGAAGGAAAGGACTGTCAGACCATTTTCTAGCACTGAGCAGGGAAGGGAGGGCAGAAGCAACAGCTGGTCAGGAAAGTAGAATAGAATGACGTCAGTTTGGGACACATGGGTTTTCAGACATGTTTGTGGGTCATCTAAGTGAAACACACGGGAGAACATTAAGTAGTGAAGTCTGAATGTCAACGTGAAAGAAGACTGAACTGCTGAAGCTGGATTTGAAGTCGGTGGTATATGTATCTCAGAAGAGATCATCCATGGAGAATGGAGTTAGATGAGAACAGAGGGAAAACTGGAGACTATAATGTTCTCGGGACACTGCTTGTCAGGAAAACAACTGCTAGCGCTTCACTACATTTCCTGCTGGCCTCTTCCTAAACTGACATGTATGAAGGTGTGTGTGTGTGTGTGTGTGTGTGTGTGTGTGTGTGTGTGTGTGTGTGTGTGTGTGTGTGTGTGTGTCTATAAGTGAAAGTGCACTGACTGTTCAGACCCAGTTTTTTTTTTTTTTTTTGCCAGTCCTGGGGCTTGGACTCAGGGCCTGAGCACTGTCCCTGGCTTCTTCTTGCTCAAGGCTAGCACTCTGCCACTTGAGCCACAGCGCCACTTCTGGCCGTTTTCTGTATATGTGGTGCTGGGGAATCGAACCTAGGGCCCCGTGTATAGGAGGCAAGTACTCTTGCCACTAGGCCATATCCCCAGCCCCCAGACCCAGTTTTTGATTGTTAATTGAAGAGAGTGTCACGGGGACTTTTCTGCAAGGGCTGAACTTTGATCCTTAGATCTCAGCCTCCGGAGTAGCTAGGATTACAGGCATGAGCTATTGGCTCCTGGCTTTTCTTTTTCTTTTAATTTTTTAATTGTTATTGTAAAAGTAATGTACAGAGGGGTTACAGTTATGTTAAGCCAGAAACCTGTTTTTGTTACTCCACATATACTGTAGCATTTCCCTGTGCTACATAATACATGTTCTGTAAAAGCAAGTTGTAATGCTTTTATAATACTCTATGATACAGAGGAAGCACAAATTTTCAAACGATAATAATAGGGATTAATGTCTCACCACCAATTGTGGTCTTCACGTTTATTTCTGTAAGAGGAAATCATTTTAAGAATAGGAAACAAATGGGGCAGAGATCAATAGTAAAAGATGGACTGGCAAGATTCCACTAGGTGAGCTTGGTAACTAGGAAGTCACGGGATTCCGTGTGAGCAATAGAGCTGCTGGGTGAACTAAAAGCCAGAGAAGTGAAGAACACATGCCCAGCTTTCCCCTGAGAGCCTTAGATATCAGAAAGAAGTGGGGTAGGGAATATAAGATTCAAGTAAAGTTTTCTATTTCATTTAGGTTTAAAATCATAGGCTGAATGTCTCCGGAGCAATCTCCATGAAATCCTTCCTAAGTAACTTGGGTAGAAGGGCCTGTGCCCAGAAGGGAAACTGCTGGGTCCTATGTTTGTACACCTTCAACTTGACCACATATTGCCACATTTTCTACACCAAATTTTGCCCATCAGTCAAGATTATATCCTCATTCAGTATTCCCCATTGAGCCAATGTTTCAACTAGATAATTTCATAGGAACATCCATATTTCTTGCTCTGCTTGAAAAATCAAAATGTCTGGCAGAACAGAGCCCATATTTTCTATATGAAACCAGCAAGTGGTCTTTGCCATGGACCCGATTAATACTATTTTTCTTTTCTCCACCCCCCCCCTTGTGAGTGTGTGTGTGGAGGGGTGTACACCAGTCCTAGGGCTTGAACTTAAGGCCCAGGCACTGTCCTTGATGTTTTTTGCTCAAGTTTAGTGCTCTAGGCCGGGTAACTAAGCAGAGATAAGAGTCTCAGACTTTTCCTGCCTAGGCTGACTTTGAATCTCAAGCCTCAGATCTCAGCCTTCCAAGTAGTTAGGATTACAGGCATAAGACACTATTTTTCTTACACCTTAGGCTCAGCCTTGCAGTGCAACACAGTGATGTCCATGAGTCCTGGGGTCTGGGAGCTATCAAAACCAACAGATAATGACCCGTATGAGGTAACAGTCCTGTTAGTCTCCCCCACCAGAATCTATTTTTTCCTTCACTGCTTTTCTTCCTTACCCACAATCCCTCAGTACTGTGAATTATACTTCACAGGTAATATTTGTTTCTCTCTTACATATTTTGGGCCTTTTCTACACATTTCCAGGCAACCAGAACTCTTGACTCCCGTGCTGTTGCTTCTGCTGCAGGCTGCTGCCCAATGCCATTTTTTCCAGCTCATTGACATTTCGAGGTAGTGTGGACTTACTGTACCAATTAGAGCACTCAGTCAAGGTCACACTTATACTTTTGTATTATTTTTCATGGTGGCTAAGTGCATATCAGGCACTCCCAATTGTATCAGTACCCAAGATGGAGAGGTCTTCTAATTGAACCTACAAGAGAACAATTGCTCAAATTCGATTCTAACATATCTCAAACTCTCTTCTGCAACCATATAAATATGGACAGAACTGGTTTAAAACAAAATGAAGGCCTAGTGCCAGTGGCTCATGCATGTAATCCTACCTATCCAGGAGCATGAGATTCAGAGGATCACAATTCAAAGCCAGTTGGGGCAGAAAAGATTCTATTTCCCAAACAACTTGCAAAAAGCTAGGCTGAAGATGTGACTCAAGTGGTATAACTCCAGCCAAACAAGAATCTGGGCAAGCTTAAGGCCCTGAGTTCAAACCCTTTTACCAGAAAACAAAAACAAAACAGAATTCGATTTCTCTCTTTCAAGATCTGTTTAACCTTTCAGTTTGCTAACATATAATAAGAACAACAAAGGAGGAGAAGCTATCGACCATAACATTGTCCAACTTTTCAGCCAGAGAACTTGGTTTTCCCCAGAACTACTTAGTGACACTAGAATTACACAGAGCACAGACTAGAATGTAGCTCTCTTAAAATGACACTTCAATTTCTACTACCCTACAGTAGTCTATAAAGTCTATGTTATCTTCCTAGGAAATCTTGAGTTACAATGTATAAAATAAATAAATAAATAAAGGACTAAGAAGCAATTCTTCCAATAGGAAAAAGAATGTAGAGTTATTTGTTCTATTTTTTTTTTCCTATTCAGGGATGTCAGTAATAAAGCTTTTCTTAAAAAAATGGTTTTAGGGCTTTCTTGTTATCGAAAGCTGGAAAATAACAATTTGGTTGATCAAAGCCAACAAAACCCCCCACAAATCTACACATCTCCAAACAACCTTAAACTGCAAGCAACAACAGATCAAAAACGAACCAGGTCTCTATCATCATAACCAAAATAAAAGGCAAATCTGTAGTCAAGCTCTCAAAGCAGCTGACTTTTCAAAAAAAATCTCACACGAGCCCTCTCTCCCCAGCACAGCACTAACTCCACATGTGACCAAGTAATGGGCACTAAGGACTGCCTCGTGCAACCTGGTTCATGGACAGAGACATTCCTGCATCATGGAACTGACTTTAAAGAGGTTTCACACCATAGAAACCGTGCAGCGGGACACATGGTTATAATTCAATTGAGGGCAGCAACTGCCTTAACTCTGCTCTGAATCTTTGGGCACCACTCCACAATGACTGCCGCAGCAAGATACATAGGAAAAAAAGTTAGTGGAAAAGTGGGGGGCGGGGGGGGGGGAGAACAAGCTCACAAAATGTCCTCGCCACAAGGGACTGAAAAAGTCATTTTAAGGCCTTTTTAGGACTTGGTACTAGGGCTTAAGTAGCGTGAGCAAATGCTATTTGTTAGATATGCTAGTAATACTCCTAGAACCCTCACAGGGGCCAACCTGCACTCTTAAGAAGAATAGCTCATTTAACCCCTGTGCTACAGGGACTTGGTACTGGCACTTTCTCGATTTAAGGATGACAGCTATTCTGTGATTTACTGTGGTCTACTGACCATTGAAGAATAAGACAATACTACCAGATGTGACAGGCTGAACTTCTTAGAGATTTGACTTTTTATGCTCATTGTATTTACTACTAGCACAAATCAGGCTGAGGAACACCTACCACAAATCAGATATCTAACACTAACAAATTATGCACCCATTACAGATGACCTTTGGAGTTGCTCAAGGTACAGTCACAATCATGCATTAAAAAAAAAACTACTGCCTTTCACTGTAATGTGTGAATGTATGAAATTAAATGAGGCTTGCAATGTAATCAGTGTGGCTGGCTGCTTTAATATATTCCATTTCAATTTCAAATCACCACAAGCCAAGAGTGACGAATCTAATTTGATCAGTTGTTCACAAAAACAGAGAAGCAAATGTGAATCTAGCAACAGTCAGATTTTAAAAGGAATTATTATCTTCTATTACCAGCAAAAGTACTTAGTGTATTTTAAAAAAAATAGTAATTAGAAACACTAATTAAAAAACCAGTGACTAAAAACACTAAAAATTCAACCGTCAAAATTCACACTCAAAAGTTCAAGACACAAAATCCAAATAAAAAGTGTGTTTTGTTTTAAGCTCGTGACATTCTTCAAATGTACCAAAAGAAAACAACAACAAAAATTATGGAACAGAAACAAATGGTTAAAAAAACAAAACATCAACAACAACAAAAACCAAAACATAACTTCCTAGTGAGCACTTAGAATCAATGTACTACCTAGTAAGAAGTTTTGTATATCACAATTCTTGATTTGTATCCACGACTATATGTTGAGATAACACAATTTACAAATTTAGTCGCTGTTATACTCTATGTTTTCAGTTCTTAGAAGCTGCTTAGCAGAGCATGCAACAAACAGCAAGCCGAGGCAGGAATAATCCAGCCCTGTCTCTGTCATGTTTTATAGTTGTGGGGTTTTCTGGAATCTCCCTGATGAACACACAAAATTTTTAGGCTTTGGCATTTTCCACCAGGCCTCTGGGCATCATTTCTAGGGAAAAATGATGAGATGTTCCTGGGAGTCGGACATTTGGTAGAAGAGTCTTCCCCAAGCTGGTTTAGTGTCACTCATGAGGCAGTACCCACAGTGATCTTTTTTATTGTGATGGTGCTGGGGGTGGAGCTCAGGGCCTTGTGCAAGCTGCGCAACTGTTCTGCTACCAAACTATGTTCACAGCCCCCAGAGTGATCTTTTATAAATTCTATAGGAGATCACACCATTCTCCTAGCCACAAGTGTCCAGAAGCTTCCCATGATAAAGTAAAAAATAAAATATCCCACTCTCTTACATAAAACCCTCCTCATAGATCTAGCTCCAGTCTGTTTCCAACTTTTGCTTCATTACTGTCCACTGCTGATATCCTCTAGCCACCCTGGTCTCCTGGCTGTGGCAAGATGTTCCAGCCTGAGGCTGGTTTTGCTTGATATAGAATGACTGGCTTCCAGACTTTTCTATGCCTGGCTTCTTGTCTTTCAAGTCTCAGCCTAAGCACTTTATGTTCTTCAAACGTTCTATCTTCATTTCTATCAACTCTTGCCTCTTTACTGTCTCCGTAGGGCTTGGTACTGTCTGAAATGATTTTTTTCTCCTTTATAGAATGTGCCACAAGGAACCAATGCCTTGACTATGCCCAGGGCAGAGTAGGCAATTGATATTTGCAAAACACAAATCACTATTTAAGGATTTCTTTTTAAAACAGGAAGTGTGACATAGAGGACGGGCAATAGGGCTTAAGACTTTGGAGTCTGCCGGTCCAAAGTTATGAGTCTATGCTAGATTTAATTTACCATCTTAGAAAATAACTCCTGAACTTGTATCACATCTGTAAAATGACGATAATAACATCTACTTAGCAGATTATTGTGAAGACAAACATGAATGTAAAAGGTTGGAGAGTTCAATTAAAATTTTTTTCAATTTATTTTTGTTTACTTATTATCGACTACTGACAAATCTATTTAAAAGATAAAAATGGCAAGTGAATAACAAAAAGATGTATGAGTTTGAAAAAAAATCAATGTTTTATCACTCTGGAAATGATATTATAAATATAAATGGATAAAAAACAAAGATATGATTTCTATAGTTTTTTTTTTTTTGGCCAGTCCTGGGCCTTGGACTCAGGGCCTGAGCACTGTCCCTGGCTTCTTCCCGCTCAAGGCTAGCACTCTGCCACTTGAGCCACAGCGCCGCTTCTGGCCGTTTTCTGTATATGTGGTGCTGGGGAATCAAACCTAGGGCCTCGTGTATCCGAAGCAGGCACTTTTGCCACTAGGCTATATCCCCAGCCCTGATTTCTATAGTTTTAAACTAAATGATTGTTGATGTCTCTAGCATTTTTAACCATAAGGGCTAATATATTTCATTTTTTGAGATTATAGATCCAAAAACAGTGGATTATTTAAAACTGCAAAGATCTAATAATTTGTATTCAGTGAAACAAAAAGTGAATGTAACAAAGGGTACTTATTAGTTATTTTTATCCTCCAGAGATACTTTAGACAGTCATGTCATGACAAAGACATCCCATAGAATGGCTTCTATCAGTGTTGAACAAAACAGTTGATGTTTTTCCTTCTGCTTTTTTCATCGGAAAAGAGACTATGGTGGCTTATTTATTGGGCAATAAACCTATTCAATGATGTTACCCTTTTAGGATAATGAAAATCTCAAAACAGGTCAAACACTTGAAGTGATAAGTACGGATTGCATCATGAAGGTGCTATGCAACCAGGCTTCTTTGTGCTCCTAATTGTGAAGCTAAATAGATTTAGGGAATTATCTGAGAAGAGAAGGGCACTAGAAAAAATGTCAAAAGGGTAGTAGCAGAGAGAAGGTTGATGAAGTAGAAGTACTAATTGAAAGAAAAATAGGGAAAACCAGCAAAGGGAGAGAAAGCAATTCTGTACCTGTAATATCAGGATGGAGTATGTAAAGCTTCCATGTTTTTACATGTCAAAATGGTCAAATCTCAGCACTTTCATATGGTTGGAGTCAACATACCCAACAAAGTAAGTGGACAGCCTATCACTAAATAATCATGCATATCAAACACTGAAAGGCAAGTGTGAACTCTGAATGGCTTTGTATTTGGATATTTTACAGAACAATGTCTAAAATGGTAACTGTCCGTTGTTAAGACTTCATTGTGGGTGAAGACATTCTTCTTTTTTTATAGACACTGACTCTCATATTTCTCTTAATGTTCAAGGGGACTGTTAACATTCCTAGTATGTGTGACGCTCTGGGTTCCACCCCCAGCACTGAAAAAAGGTCAGTGTGCAGATATAGAGAGGTAGCTTTAAAATAACAGAAAGTATAGATATCAAGGCACATAAATAAACCTCCTGTTGCAGTGACAAGGTACCAGTGACCTAGGGAGGGAAAATGAAAAGGGGAGAAATTAAGATAAAGATTTTAAAATCAAATGATACCAAATGGTTCATTTGGATAGCAATAGATATTTTGAATTACAGCATGTGGCATCCTAAAACACTGGGTACCAGAGCTACCAGTGTGCTAGAATGTGATGGTTAAGCTTGTTCTGGCACTACTTAGGATAATAAAATATCCCGAGGTGCATGTATGGGAGGCAGGGAAGTGTTTAAGAAGATGATCAGCCAGGTGCCAGCTGTAATCCTAGCTACTCAGGAAGCTGAGCTCTGAGGATCGTGGTTCCAAGCCAGCCCAGGCAGGAAAGTCCTCGTGAGACTCTTATCTCCAATTAACTACTCAAAAACTGGAAGTGGCACTGTGGCTCAAGTGGTAGAGGACTAGCCTTGAGCACAAAGAGATCCTGAGTTCAAGCCCCACAATTGACAAAAAGAAACAAAGAAAAGAAAAAACACCGAGTAAGACCATTACAGATATCATACAATGAAGGAATAAAAGAACTCTAGAGTCTTATGCTGCCTCGTACGTTAGCCACTCGCATGATTGTCAATCTATACTACTTTACAAGGCAAGCACTCTTGCCACTAGGCCATATCCCCAGCCCAATCTATACTACTTTAAACCAAATAAAATAGAAAATTCAGTTCCACAGTTGTACTAGTCAGATGAAAGTGTTCAAGAGCTGCATGTGGCTAGGGGCTCCAGCATTAGAGAGCACAGGTAGAGAATATTTCCATCACTGTAGAAAATCTGATTAGATAGTGATAGTCTAGATGAATAATCTGAAAAAGAGTTGTATCTTAGTATGTCTTGTACATCTATTCTTTTTTTTTTTGTCAGTCATGGGGCTCAAACTCAGGGCCTGGGTGCTGTCCCTAAGCGCCTTTTGCTCAAGGATAGCACTTTACCACTTTGAGCTACAGTGCCACTTCCAGTTTTCTGGTGGTTAATTGGAGATAGTAGTCTCACAGACTTTCTTGCCTTAGCTGGCTTGGAATTACCATCCTCAGATCTCAGCCTCCTGAGTAGCTAGGACTATAAGTGTGAGCCACCAAGCACCCAGTTGTTTTGTTTTGTGTTGCTTTGTTTTGTTTTGTCAGTACTGGGGCTGGATCCCAGGGCCTTAGCCACTGTTCCTTAGCTTTCTCACTCAAGGCTGGTGCTCTACCACTTCTGGTCTTTAGATGGTTAATTAGAAATAAGAGTATCACATACTTTAACTGCCTGGGATGGCATCAAACCAAGATCTTCAGATCTTAGCCTTCGGAGTAGTTAGAACTGTAGGCATGAGCCACCAGTACCTAGCTCTTTCTGTTTTTTTTTTTTTTTTTTTTTTTTTTATTTTACTTTTTGGCTCGTCATAGCACTTGAACTCTGGGCCTGGTCACTGTCCTGGAGCTTGCAGTCTACCACTTTAAGCCATAGCACCTCTTCAAGTTTTCTGGTGGTTAATTGTTTTTTTTTTTGTTTTTTTTTTTGCCAGTCCTGGGGCTTGAACTCAGGGCCTGAGCACTGCCCTGGCTTCTTTTTGCTCAAGGGTAGCACTCTACCCCTTGAGCCACAGCTCTATTTCTGGCTTTTTCTATATATGTGGTGCTGAGGAACAGAACGCAGGGTTTCATGTATACCAGGAGAGCACTTTACCACTAGGCCATATTCCCAGCCCTCTGGTGGTTAATTGGAGATACAAGTGTCACAATTTTCCTGTTTGGCCTGGCTTTGAACTGCAGTCCTCGGAGCTCAGCCTCCTAAGTAGCTAGGATTACAGACATAAGCCACCAGTGTTCAGCTCTATCTTCATTTTTAATGTTAGCTCTATACCTATTGTTCAAAACCCAAGTTCTATGGCTTCCTTTCTGTGTTTTGGTTAAAATAATAAAGAAAAAGAAACATACCTGTGCATACTTTCTAGCAAACAAATATAGCAACCATACAAGTAACAAAAATGAGTGAAGTGGGGGCTATGACAAATTGGAGAGCCCATGTTTGATGTAAACTGCATAGTCACTGCTCAAGTTATGCCCATTCAGGAATGTTAACTAATTTTCTGGAAAGGCAAAAAATTGGCTTTCTATAGGAATTCTTTATTTTTTGGCCAGTCCTGGGCCTTGAACTCAGGGCCTGAGCACTGTCCCTGGCTTCTTTTTGCTCAAGGCTAGCACTCTGCCACTTGAGCCACAGCACCACTTCTGGCTATTTTCTATATATGTGGTGCTGGGGAATTGAACCCAGGACTTCATGTATACGAGGCAAGCACTTTTGTCAGTAGGTCATATTCCCAGCCCCAGGAATTCTTCATTTATAGTATTTAATTTAAAAATTTAAGTATTCGCCAAGAAAACAAAAAAGTATCATATATGACTATGGATTCTACTATGCAATCTGTTGTATCTAAGACTCCATGGCAGGCAGCTGTATTTCCTTGTCCTTGGACCCAATCTTAGGACACTCTTACAAATAATTTCCCACAATTTACTCCTTCCTGGACCTCTATGGTGAAACAGAGAAAAGTTCAATGTTAATTGTTAAAATATAACTGAAAAGAGAAAAATAGACAAGAAAAGGAAAGTTATATTATTGCATGGTCTTATGCCTAAATTTTACTGTAATTAAAAAAAATTCCCATGAACCCACAGAACTACGCCTACTTAATCTTTGATAAAGGAGCTAAAACTATAGTCTGGAAGAAAGATAGCCTCTTTAATAAGTGGTGCTGGCAAACTGGCTCAACACATGCAACAAACTAAAACTAGATCCTTATATATCACCCTGCACCAAAATCAATTCCAAATGGATTAAAGACCTCGAAATCAAAACAGACACCCTGAAAACACTAAAGGAAGGAGTAGGAGAAACACTTGGGCTCCTTGGCGCAGGACGGAACTTCCTTAACAATGACCCAGAAAGGATACAAATCAAAGAAAGGTTGGACAAATGGGACTGCATCAGATTGCAGAGCTTGTGCACGGCAAAGGACATAGCTCGCAGACAAAGCCCACAGACTGGGAGAAGATCTTTACCGGACATTCAACAGACAAAGGCCTCATATCTAAAATATATGCAGAACTAAAAAAATTACCTTCTTCCAAAACAAAACCGCAAAGAATCAATAGCCCCCTCATCAAGTGGGCTAAAGACTTACAAAGAGGGGCTGGGGATATGGCCTAGTGGCAAGAGTGCCTGCCTCATATATATGAGGCCGTGGTTTGATTCCCCAGCACCACATATACAGAAAATGGCCAGAAGTGGCGCTGTGGCTCAAGTGGCAGAGTGCTAGCCTTGAGCGGGAAGAAGCCAGGGACAGTGCTCAGGCCCAGAGTCCAAGCCCCAGGACTGGCCAAAAAACAAAAAACAACAACAACAAAAAAACACTTACAAAGAGACTTCTCTGATGAGGAAATGAGAATGGCCAAGAAACATATGAAAAAATGCTCTACATCACTGGCCATAAAAGAAATGCAAATCAAAACATTGAGATTCCATCTCACTCCAGTAAGAATGTCCTATATCAAGAAAACTAACAATAACAATTGTTGGAGGGGATGTGGCCAAAAGGGAACCCTACTTCATTGTTGGTGGGAATGTGAACTGGTTCAGCCACTCTGGCAAGCAGTATGGAGATTCCTCAGAAGGCTAAATATAGAACTCCCCTATGACCCAGCAGCCCCACTTTTGGGTATCTATCCAAAAGACCACAAACAAAATCACAGTAATGCCACCAGCACAACAATGTTCATCGCAGCACAATTTGTCATAGCGAGAATCTGGAACCAACCCAGATGCCCCTCAGTAGACGAATGGATCAGGAAAATGTGGTACATATACACAATGGAATTTTATGCCTCTATCAGAAAGAATGACATTGTCCCATGTGTAAGGAATTGGAAGGACTTGGAAAAAATTATACTAAGTGAAGTGAGCCAGACCCAAAGAAACACGGACTCTATGGTCTCCCTTATTGGGAATAATTAGTACAGGTTTAGGCAAGTCATAGCAGAGCATCACAAGGCCCAATCACAAGACCCTTATGAACACATAAGATGATGCTAAGTGAAACGAACTCCATGTTATGGAAACAATTGTTATATCACAGTTGTAACTACTTTCAACGTCCCATGTGTATCTGTAGCTTCTATTATTGATGTTCTTTGTATCACCTTCCTGTGGTTGTACCTACACTATCTCATCTGAGTATATTGGAAACTGTGTATACTGGTATTGGAAGTAGGAAATTGAAAGGGAATACCAAATTTGAGAGCCACAGGGTAAAAAAAGACAAACAACCACAGAAGCAATACTTGCAAAACTGTTTGGTGTAAGTGAACTGAACACCTCCGGGGGGGAAGGGAAAGGGGGAGGAGGGAGGGGGTATGAGGGACAAGATAACAAACAGTACAAGAAATGTATCCAATGCCTAACGTATGAAACTGTAAACCTCTCTGTACATCAGTTTGATAATAAAAATTTGAAAAAAAATTCCCCATTACTACTCCATTGAAGATTTGCCAGAAACCAGGGGAAGATCGACAGTATTTTCTATAAAAGCTAAAAGTCTCTACTGGTGAATGAGTTGAGAAATTAAAAAAAAAAATGGAAAAGCTTACTGTCAGAAAGTAAAGCAAACCTTTTAATTCCCCCAGTAATTTCAATGCTGTGTTCTCAGGAACCCATTAAATTTAAAAGGTTTCCGTACTGCATATGGAAGCAAACACATTTTTTTTTAAAATTTCAAACATACTTAACTGTATTTTATTTTTATCATATACCTACACCCCAAGGAACTAACAACTGTGGCCTTTTTATTCAGTTGATAATTCAGATATTATTTCTAATACAAATATATGGTTTATCACGCTTATTTATCACTAACTTGGTACACTTCATAATCATATTACAACCCCACTGTGTAGTGAATACCACTTACAGTTCAAACTACTCAAGATAAGCGTTGTTACTTTCAAGAGAAGATTGGCAGTAATTAAAGGTCTTATTTAGTAGTTGTTGGTAACCACATTTTTAAGGAGAAAAAAAAACAATAGAACGCAGTATGGATATATTTAATTTGGTAATTATATTTTATTAATGAGATCTATTTTAGACATATACTTTAATAGGTTAAAATAAAGATGTGCTAAACTGTTAGCAATGCCGTGAAACAGATGAGATGGAAGTGTTTTGTAATTTCATCAATGGGAAAACTGAAACATCTGTGACATACATGGCATTAAAATGAAATCATACCAAGACACTAATAATAATAATAACAACAACAATAGTACTTTGCACTTACAGACCTCCTTTCAGAAGAATTTCAGAGTGCTTTTTAAACACATGTTATTTCCCCTCCCTTTTTTTGAACGAATAAGACAATGAAATCAAAGAATAATAATGGTTTGCCCATGCCATTGTAAGTGAGTCAGAGGCAAACCAGGAATAGATTTTCTAAGTTGCTCCGTCTCCTGCAATTACATTGTGTAATGATTACTCAGTGAGAGTTTATCTTGCAGGTTACACCCAAGACATAGGTACCAGATTTCTTGTGGGATTACTATTTTCTCCCTTAGCCCAGCCTATTAATAGTATTATTTGCAAACCTACCTGTCATCAATATGTGTATCTGCCTGCTGTTGTGTGATGGGAAGATGAGAGAAGCCCAGTTTGCAGGGGCTGGGAATATGGCCTAGTGGCAAGAGTGCTTGCCTCGTATACATGAAGCCCTGGGTTCGATTCCTCAGCACCACATATATAGAAAACGGCCAGAAGTAGGGCTGTGGCTCAAGTGGTAGAGTGCTAGCCTTGAGCAAAAAGAAGCCAGGGCCAGTGCTCAGGCCCTGAGTTCAAGCCCCAGGACTGGTAAAAAAAAAAAAAAAAAAAAAAAGACCAGTTTGCAGGCTTCTCAGCAGTCCTTACCTTTCCACCTTCAGGAGCATTCTCTGAAGCTATCTGTAGACATTTTAAGACATGATAAACGCTAGCAAACCAAATCACATATTTGGAATGCTGGGAGAAATTCAAAGACAGCAAGGCCATTAGAGAACTAGAACTATATATTACTAGAAAACCCAGCAGGCAAACGGCTAGCTTTTACTATATATACATGGGTTCTGGAGGAGGGTGGGTGGTCCTGGGAATGGACATTTCATATTTCTTTTACTTTTAATATAGCAGGGAATCTGTTTGATTTATAGCACTTAAAGGTTTGACCATAGAACTAGTTAGACAGAAGAGATGCAATGGCAATGCAAGATATCATAGCTGCATTCTGGTAGGAACTGTCAGCATGTATTCAAATTAAGGCCACATGGAGTGAAGAGATGACATGGGCTAAAAGTTCAGTATCTCTGAACACACGTACAGGTGGATGGCACAATGTAAAATGGCAGAGAAGAGAATGATCCAGAAAACGATATTATAGATGTTAGTTGAACATGTCATTTATCCAACCTGCCATCAAAACTGTTTTCAAAAGGTTGGTGACTGGATCAAGGTTGGTAATCCACACAAGCCAAAGCCTGCTCAGGGACTGGTGAGAGGTCTAACCTGCAGGCATGAAGGAGGTACAGCTTAATCCTCCAATGCAAAAGGAGAGGAGAACGATCTGAGACTATTTTCTAGGTCCAGAATCACAAAACTGCTAAGTGGAAACAGCCAAAGTTGTTTCTTCCTCCTGGACATCCCAGCTAAGCTCAAGACATGATCCCAGACACCAGGCCTTCTAAAGCCTCTACTACTACCATTCTATTCCAGGCCACCCATGGGATGGGCAACATTATGAAGCCTGCAGAAGGCCACTCATCCCACTCTCTAGCTTGTTGGGCCACAATATACATTGAGAACAGGAGGTAGGAAAAGTCCCACGACTCACATTGCAGAGGCTCCTAATTGCCATGGTTAAATTAGCCTACACTTAATATCTTCCCAGCCTCCAATCTCCTCAAGGATCCCCGACTTTCTCCGACAGCCCTTTTCTACTTTCATGATGTAAGTTAATGGGGGAAAATAACATGTGCTTTACAGCCAATTTTGTTGAAATGCATTTATTTCATCTTCAGTTTGCTCATTACTAGAACAGTTTCTTGCTTATTTTTCCCATAGCCTGTTTTTTTTTCCTTTGCTTTATCTCTGATGCTATATTAGCTCATATAGTACCATAAATGCTTCCTTTATCTAGGAAATAATTCTTGTGTTTGACTTCATTTTCCTTTCTACTGTCTATTTAAATTGTTATCTAGATGCCACCCAGTCTTCTTTTTTCTATATCAAAGTCAGACTTAATGCATATTTGACAAGAAGCAATATTAAAGTTTGAAGAGTTTCACTAACTCAGAGACTCTCAACACCGTAGGTGTGCACTGGAATCACCCGTGGAGCTTTTTAAAAACAGGGATGCCCATGCACAGTCATTTCAAAAAAGCATAAAAGATATGCACCCTAGTCAAGAGGTATTCTGCTAAAAGGTCCATGTATCTTTGGTACTTGGAACATAGTTTGGCTAACTTTCTGCCAAGTAGTCTTTCCTTTCCCTAGAAAAGAGCCAAGTTTTGTCACTGATCGTTTAGTACCAGTGGAAAATAGGACAAAGAGATATATCCAGACGAACATGAAAAGAAGACTGTTTCATTTTCTTCCATTAAATACAGATGATTGGTAATTCATCTTACTTTTTCATGTATTCCTGACATAAAGGCTATCCTGATAAATTAGAAAACAGAAACATAGTCATCAAAATAGACCTTTAAGCACCTTGAGAGTAAGAATCATGCCTCTTTCACAATGTAACCATTCAGTAACTATGAGTGGAACATTCATTACCTGTCTAGTATTGTGATGGATGTTGGTGATACAAATCTAACCAAAACATGGTCAAGAAGAACTGTAAAAATCAATTTAATTATAGTAAGTATAATATGAAGTAACATCATAGTGTTATTCTCAAGTAAAAATCAGCTGATATTTATGCATGGTTAGTATGTGCCAGGCACTATTCTAGATATTTTACATATCATTCCTTGTAGTACTCTGGGCATTTTACAAACTGCTAGCTTCTATAGCAATTTGTTTAATTTAGAACCTATGAGTTAGATACTACTCTACATTCCCAAGCTAGGAACAAACTTTAGTTTTCCATCCCTTGCTTTGGTTCCAATTACCCTACACTGCCAATAAGAAGGTCACCTTCCTTGGGGCTCAACAAAGGTTAGTAGAAGGGAGGAAGAGACCGTTTACTCATATAGTGTGCCTAAAGCTTCTCTTTCCTAAAACTCCTGAAAACTATAGGCTAGCTCTCTTGGATGTTTGTATGATTCCTTAAAACTTAGGCAAAAGATACATGCTATCTTCCCCCCCTCCTTCAGTAACAGGATCAGAGTGAGGCTTCCACCACTAACCCTTAAATTCTTCCCTTCACTCTAGTGCTTATGAGCTTACACTACTTCAGAGCCAAAATACGAATGACATTTTTGAGGACATTGCTTCCAAGAATTTCCCACATGCCCTAGTAAGTTCACAGTGACACTCTGCTGTGGTGAAAAAGGCATTTCCTTAGAATAAGGTGAGAAAGAAAGGCAAATCTATAAGGGATGACATTGCAGGTTGAAAGAAGGAAAAAAAGTTTCCTGATTCAGAGCTAAAGGCTGCTGCCAACAGCTTGTTTTGTTCCCAAAGATCAGCACACAAAAGTTCCACATAGCTGGAGGGAAAAGATTTGGATGCTAAGTTAGTCTGGGGAGGGGAGGGGAGAGGCAGGGGCATGATTCCCATCATTCCTTTGGGAACAGTACAAAAATAACAAAACCCCTGTAAAAGAGATGAGCAAGTGGGCTGTGAAAGGAATGACCCCTCACATATAGGGAAAGCAATTTGCATCTACAGATCTCATTGGTATAAACGACCCCCTTCAAAGAGTGAAAACCTCAATGGAAAGCCACTATATACCCATGAAAAGCTTTGCCAGCTATTTGTTGAGCTGTATACAGACTAACAAACAGGAGTGGTTAACCTGGCGCACCATGCACTATAGAGATATTTTTTTTAAGTAGGCTTAGTCAGCTAATCTTGTTGAGATTTCTCTCATACTACTGATTTCTCATTCTCAAAATAAATTAAGAGGCTTCATTCAGAATTCCCTGTGGTCTACCAGCTTGAGTTTGTTGGGTGTCTTTGATTGTCTCTTGTCTTTAGATTCCCTGCTTGTCTCTTTAGATTTTGCTGTGCCCTTTGGTATTTCCCGTTAGTCCATGTCTGGAATAGCTAATTACATGGTAGCATAATTCCTGCCCGTACAACAAGGAAAAGCAGAACCTTGCTAATTCACGCCAATGACTGAAAGACTCCTGTGCAAGTTACCGAATTATGCAAATGAGCAATAAGTGAAGAAAGATGATTCAAAATTGTATTTCATTCATTTATTTTGACAAGTGTAGTTTAGTCTTAATTATTTCAAAAATTTCTTTGTAGCATACTAATAAATTTACCATGGCACATTTGTTAAAAGGGATAAAGCCTTTACTAACAGAGACCAGAGTGCTCTCTGCTGAATAATTTCCTGACGACTGACTCAGGTTAGATTCTCTTTTATCTTGGATTTTATTTACTCTTCAGCACTGACTTTTTATTGGTGAGATAATACATTTCAATAAAACAGGAATTATTTCATTAGTAAATGCCAACTTCATAAAAAGGCTCTGATTGTACTTTCATTAATCTTAATTAAAAAGACTAAAATTAACCATTCTACAGTCATACATAATGCTAACAGGACTTTACTTTTATCTAGTACATGAAACCAGTAAAAGGGGCTGGGAATATGGCCTAGTGGTAGAGTACTCACCTCACATACATGAAGCCCTGGGTTCGATTCCTCAGTACCACATATATAGGAAAAGCCAGAAGGGGCGCTGTGGCTCAAGTGGCAGAGTGCTAGCCTTGAGCGGGAAGAAGCCAGGGACAGTGCTCAGGCCCTGAGTCCAAGGCCCAGGACTGGCAAAAAAAACCCCAAACAAATGAAACCAGTAAAAGGCTTTCATTCATCTCTTTTATTTTTAAAATTTTTGACAGAGGAATGTTGCTGTCCAGGCTGGCCCTGAACTTGCCACCCTCCTGCCACAGCCTCCAGGGAGTGCTGGGATTATGATGGGTTCCACCATGCCCAGCCATTCATCTCTTTTAATTCCTATTTTGTTTTGTTTTGTCTTACCACACTTCTTTTACAGTTAAAGACATCTGCTTTAAGATAAGTGGATATATCACAGTATGCAACATTTTTATGTCAAAATACTTACATTATTATATTCTGAGTTAAATTATTTAAGATAGGAAAACATTTTGATACACTTTTGACACATGTATCTTGAAGGATGTATCAATTTCTTTCAAAATACCACCACTGATTATCGTGGGGAGTTAAGAGATTGCCCTTCAAGGGTACAGTCCTAGGCTTATACTTACACACAGACTAGCATCTTTAAGAAGCACTTTTAGACTAAACATTTACTTCAAACTCGTCAAATATTTCTTAAATGATGGTTATTTGATTTATAAGAATTACATAAGCAATGGAGTGCTTATGTAAGGAAGAGAACTTAGTCTCCAAGTACATGACTTGGTCTCAAACTACATACCCACATCTGTGCTTATTAAAATCTCTCCCAGTCTTCAAGATCCAACTGAGATTCCGTCTCCACCTAGAAACCTATGCATAAGCTCAGATCCCAGGGCACTTCATTCCTTTTGGCTAGTCATTTGCCTTCAGGCTAAAGTTTGCTTACTACATTAGGATCAGGGTAGATTGGCATACAACAAAGAACACTGTGCGTTTTACATTCAAGCTCTGCTACCTTTGGAAGGTCATTTCATCCCTCTGTTGTTGTTGTTTAAATACTAAAAATGTTAGCTATCTGTATCCAATGGTAATGGGTTGGGAAAAGTAAAAAAAAAAAAAAAAAGGATGTTTGATTTTTGGCTTTCTAACGAATTACACTATTTGACTTTTCCCTTGAATGACCTTCCAAAGGTAGCAGAGCTTGAATGTAAAAAGCACAGTGTTCTTTGTAGTATGCCAGTACTACATTTCAGTTAATATATTGCATACACTTGCATACCACCCAACATTTTTACTTATGAGTTTGTAAGTTAAATCAAACCTCCATATAAGAGGAAAAACATGAATCCTCTGTCTCTCTAGGCCTGACTTACTTCATTTAGCATAATTTTTTCCAAGTCTTTCCATTGGATGAATAAAATTCCAGTGTGTGTGTGTATACTCAAAAGGTGTAGACAACAAGAGGAGAAGAGGAGAGAGAGAATGTAGACAAGAATCCAATGTATTTTCTACAGAATTAAGAAGAGCGAGAGAAGGGATGGGTAGAGGAGGGATAGGTGAAAATGGTGATCAAGATATATTGCATTCATAAACTGCTTTGTTAAATGGCAACTCATTTGCAAGTACTTAAAGATAATAATAAAAATGAAAGAAATAACGGATTAAGATTCTCTATAAAAAGTGAAGTTTCAGGGCTGGGAATATGGCCTAGTGGTAGAGTGCTTGCCTCATATACACGAAGCCCTGGGTTTGATTCCTCCGCACCACATCTATAGAAAAAGCCAGAAGTGGCGCTGTGGCTCAAGTGGTAGAGTGCTAGCCTTGAGCAAAAAGAAGCCAGGGCCAGTGCTCAGGCCCTGAGTTCAAGCTCCAGGACTGGCACTCTGGTGAAAGCTTGGCTACATGTGCCATTGTGTTTGGTCCCCAGCACTGGAGTAGGGGGGAGGTACAGTCTTGTAAAGTTAACATGTAGAAGTGAATGCTTGGATAAGGAAGGGAATAGAAATATTATCACCCCTAGAAACAGAAACCAGGTATTGTTTATACTTGTGTCCTTTATATATCACAAGAGGAAGAAACTCAACAAATACCAACTTTGTGAATTGAATAGAACTATAGGGCAAGGAGAGGAAACAAAAGAGAAAGACTTACATAAAGACTTGTTTTGTGGTTCTAGTTGTGAGTTTGGTTTTACAATATTTTTTAAATGAGAAAAGCACATTAATGTCCAAATTAGCCAGCAAACCTCTTTTTTTTTAAGCACAGCTAAACATCAAGGTCCAAGAGATAGTACTAAGGTTCACAGAGTTCACAGATTAAGGAAAGAAAGATTAAAGATTTCTCAGGGCCCTTACCTAGAGAAAATTCAATCAATGTAATTCTATCTGGTTCCCATCCTGTGGGCCAGAGGGTAAAAGAATACAGATGAAATGAAGTAAATTCATGATGACTACAGGAAGGGCTAGTTTAAGTCAGTTGGTGATGGTGGCTCATGCCTGTAATCCTAGTTATTCAGGAAGCTGAGATGAGAAACCTGGTTTAAAAGCAGCCCAGGCAGCAAAGTCCATGAGACTCTTATCTCCAATTAACCACCAAAAACCCAGAAGTGGAACTATGGCTTAAGTAGTAGAGCACTAGTAGCCCTGAGCAAAAAAGCTCAGGGACAGCACCCTGGCACTGAGTTCAAACCCCAGCACCAACACACACACAGATACACACACACAGACACACACAGACACACACGAATAAGCTGGCTTTTCTTTGTATATGAAGGGTAGCTTTAAAGATATGATAGTACAACATAAAATATGAGAATGAACTAATGATATGAAAATAATTATCAGATCTGAAGTATAACTAATGGGAGATACAATGAGGCAATTATAGATCACAAAATTATGGCTGATTCCTTTTTATAATTATAAAAAATCAAGATTTATACAGGATGACGAAAGCATATGCTAATGTAAAGAAAAGGCAAGAACTGAAAGCAAAATAAAACAAAATGTCAGTTTAATTATGTAACTTTCAAAATTAAGCCTGCATTAGTTGGTAATAATAAAGGAAATATTAACCACAAAAAAGAAAACAAAATATTAAGAGGATATGTAAGAGGCAATGCTGTAAATATGAAACCATGAGCAGAAATGTTACCAATGTACAGTTAAGGCAAGTAAGAAATGATTAAGACATTAAATTTTAGGCCCATGTTTAAAGATAAAAAGAACATGCTGTTTAAAATAATACTCACCTAGCTACTTAAAAGAAAAATACTGTACCAGAGACAGACTAAATTTGATTAAATCTCAAACATTTGAGACCACGAAACAATTCTGAATGACTATAATTCCTCTAATTTGCTTGAAGCAAGTGGGACTGCTGTTTATAAATTGCTTAAGAACTCTGTGTGTGTGTGTGTGTGTGTGTGTGTGTGTGTGTGTGTGCACGCACACGCACCAGGTCTGGGGCTTGACCTCAGAACCTCAATGCTGTCCCTGAGCTTTTCTGCTTAAGACTAGCACTCCACCACTAGTGCTCCTTTTCTGGCTTTTTGGTGGTTAATTGGAATAAGAGTCTCATGGGCTTACTTGTCTGAGCTAGCTTCAAATTGTGATCCTCAGATCGCAGCTTCCTAATGATTTAGGGTTACAGGTAGGAGCCACTGGCACTTGGCTGTTTAAGAACTTACCCTTTTTCCCCCAGAGCTGAGGACTGAACTCATGGCCTTGTACTCGCCAGTCAATTTCTCTTCCACTGGGCTAAATCCCCAACCACTGTTTAAGAACTTAAAAAAAATCCTATTTTTTAGAAATTTTAGCTAGTACAAAAAATCACAAAGTCAACAATTTATATAAAACATTTTATAAGCATGTCTTTTTAAAAAGCTTTAAAAGAAAAATGTAATATCACCTGTTTCTAAGACCATAGAACTTATTTATGTTCCGTTTATGTGGCACCAAGGAATCAAACCCAGGGCCTCATGCATGCTAGACAAGCACTCTACCACTAAGCCAAATTCCTTCCCTGACTATAGCACATAAATAATATTTAAAGATGGTTTTTGTAGTCCCCCCCCACCCCGAGCTGAGAACCCAACTCAGGGCCTTGCATTTGCCAGAGAAAGCACTCTTCCACCAAGATAAATCCCCAACCGCTAAAGATGATTTTAAATAAATAACTATGATTCGTTTTAAGTGGTTGTTTCAATACATTTCAAACATTAGAGGAAAGAAAATACAATGTAGCTATATCCAACCCTAAGTGCTTTATTTAGCTATGCTATAGTAGACTACATATAATATATAAATAATATAATACATAAATGTTACACAAATATCAATCATCTAATATTCATTTCTATACCTTCTTTACCCAAAGGCCAAGAAATGATGAATACTCATTCCTGAAACTTATAGAACATTCTGTCACAATAAAGGATCTACTCTCTGCCATGAATATTACAAAGCCCTTTCTTCCTAATTAATGTGCAATTAATTCAACCAACCTCCAATTAATCTTCTACAACACTACCCCACTTAGACAATAAAGCAGCCTCTAAACTGAGTTTTAAACCTAGGCTAAAATAGACTCTTACAGACCAAAAATGGTTCTGGGATTTCTCTTTGTAGTGTAATTTAGATGTCATATCTAATTTGCTGTCATGACTATTGTTTCACTGTGCAATTTGTATGTCGTTTTGAATGGTAAAGGCATCATAGCTTTATTGAATTAAACCTTCTGTCTTTATTTAGGGTCTGATGTTACATGTTTGTGCATTTATGTTTATGTCTCAAAAGCTGCTTGACATCAAGTCAAGTAGAAAAAGAACATGCTCTTTTGATAGGTTTGCTTAAAATGCAGTAAATATAAACAGAAATTGGGAAAATCCTCTCCAAACGAAAGAAGCAGAATTACTATTATTATTGCCCTACCTAAATGTGCTATCTTATTATAAAATTATAGAATGCCTGGCTCTTCTTTAACCTAAAAGCCTTGTTGATTTGATTCTACTAATCCATTTTTCCTAAGAAATGCCTTTTTCAGTTTTTGTGAAATTTATCTTAAACACAAGGTATTCTTATACATTTCTCAAAGAAATCAGAACATTCTTTGACTTCGGCTCATAAAAGGACAAAGGCTATCTTACCTATACCATAAGACTCAGTTTAGTGTTGGTCTGTTTACAGTTGTCTTTCTGGTCCTGGTCTATGAGTTCAAGTTCAAATGTTGGTTAATAAGACTAACCATGGGGGAAAGCCTTCCACTAGACCACTGGAATAGCCTTTTAAGTAATTTTTAGTGCATGAAATTTCATAAAGTTTTTACTAGATAATTACACTTCCTGATTTTGTAATTAGTGGAAGTACATGCAATTACATAATAATTATGATAGTAATTACGTAATTAAGATGTATAATTATGTAGTAAAAAACATCATGGAAATAAAACCATCTACTGTGTAAGCACAATACATTTTAAAAGTAAATTCACTAGCTCGACTGTTTAAAAATACTTTTCTTCAAAATAAAGTGATTAGCTCATATTATGATCTAACTGCTTGAAAATGGTTTAATATTTTCTCCCTCATTGGTGATAGAAGTATGTATTTTCAAAGTACATGAAAGAAAGTCTTATCAGGTTGTTCTCAAGCTCACCACTCAAAAAATGACAATACGTTTTGCAACTGAAGACCACCAAGGTTTGCTTTATCATCTACATACTGCAACACTTGGTGTCCTTGTTTGTGTTACTGAACTATCACTGTGAAAGGGAAAAGGAAGTGGTTCATTGAAAAGACAGTAACAAGAAATGATTTTTACAAGATCAGTAACACGCATGTCACCATAGCAGGCCTTTAGGTCCCTGTGCATATAGAAATGCAAAGGCTGAGTGAACATTTATAGAAATGGGCTCAAAGAAAAGGCACATAATTAGAATCCAGAAGTTTGCTGTCCAAATACATGGCAACTTTCATACACTAACTTAGCTTTCCTAAAGAGGACAGAAGAAAATGTACAGAGACAAGATGCTTCTATTTCAGGGCAAAGCAATTAAGGTGACAATTTCCTGGAAAATGTAGTTTCTCTCCTGTTATCTTGTAAAGTCATCTTTAGTTAAAAACAAAACAAAAATGAAAACAAAATTGGCAGTACTCAGAGAAACGAAGTATGATGGGGCTCCATGGTAGTAATGGAAAATATTATTGTCATTATTGTAGTGAGCATAGAAACAGCACATAAAAGTCAGCAATAGCAGGAAAAGTAAATTTCAAAGTAAGTTTTATTCATTTATTTATTTTGCTGGTTACCAGTGTTTGAACTTCCTGGGCTTGCTGGCTTAGCTGGCTCTTACCATTTCGGCCACACCTTCATCTCAGCTTTTTGCTTGTTATTTTCAAGATGGAGTCTCACAGACTTTTCTGCCTGGGCTGGCTTCAAACTATGATACTCTGGATTATAGCTTCCTGAGTAGCCAGGATTATAAGCATGAGCTACTGGTGCCTGGTTGCATAGGAAACTTTAGTGGCAAAAATGTAAGCAAAATAATCGTGTTTCTATTAAAAAGTAGTTCAAGACCAAGGCATTTTTTCACAAATGTGATAAATCAACGCTGTAATGAAGTTCCGGGAGGAATGAGAAGCCCTTACATGAACAGTGGGTAGAGAGCTATATGCCAGTTCTTTCATTTAGTAAGCCACTAAACTGGAGAAACTAAAAACTGTTCTGAAAAACCTCATTTACTTATTCCTCCTAGTTAAGAAGAAACACAGTGGAAAAGCTCATGTTTTCTTGCTTTTGTCCCTTTTGGGGCCTTTGTCAGCAGATTACAATTTGAGCTTCATTGTAGGTTATGTTCAAAACACCAGGCTGTGATAGGAATACTACCTTAAACTTGAGTAGCCCTTCTATAGCTCAAGCACTTGTCATTTTCAAGTTTTACCAAAAGGACAGCCATAAGGAATGCATGAAAAAAGTAGGTGTCAGTTACCAAGGAATGTCTTAGACCAGAGTTTTCCAAACTTTACTATGCCTAGGAATCACCCGTGGGATCTTGTTAAAATGCAGGTACTGATGCAGTAGGTCTGGGAAGGTCTGATATTTTACATTTCTAACAAGCTCCCAGGTGATGCCTATGCTTCCAGTATACTGATCACACTTAGAGGAACAAGGTTAGGTTTGACTTGAGAAAAAAATATGTATGGAAAAGAAGATGATTTGAGTTCATTAGTATGTTATTTTCTTAGTTGCTGAATTGTTTGATTACTTTCAGTTGGGTAAACTTTCTTATACAATTTAGTGCTTCTAATTTTTTTTTTTTTGCCAGTCCTGGGGCTTGAACTCAGGGCCTAAGCACTGTTCTTGGCTTCCTTTTGCTCAGGGCTAGCACTCTGCCACTTGAGCCACAGAGCCACTACCGGCTTTTTCTGTTTATGTGGTGCTGAGAATCGAACCCAGGGCTTCATGCATGCTAGGCAAGCACTCTATCACTAAGCCACATTCCCAGCCCCAGTGCTTCTAATTTTTTTAAGTGCTAGTCCTGGGGCATGAATTGGGGTCTGGACAGCTCTTTTCCCTCAAGGCTAGCGTTCTACCACTTGAGCCACAGCTCCACTTCTGGCTTTTTTAGGGTAATTAAATAGAGGTAAGAGTTTCTTGGGTTTTCCTGCCCAGGCTGGCTTCCAACCATGATTCTGAGATCTCAGCCTTCTGATGGGTGTGAGCCACTGGGACAACACCTGTCTTTGTGTTTTTGAGGCAAGGATCTCATTGTGTACCTCAGGCTGGGCTGGAACTCACTATGTAGTCTAGGTTAGTCTTGAACGTCTATTTCTTCCTGATGGCATCATAAATATGCATACTAGCATGTCCAAGTGAATTCTTTACTAATAAAGCTGGAAGAGGAGCTGTGGTTCAAGTGGTACAGTGATAGCCTTGTGCAAAGAAGAAGGCAATAATGCTCAGCATGTATAACTAAAAAATTATATAAAGGTATAAAGGAACAAACAAAAATGATTTACAATGCATCAAGAGATAATGGCTAGGGGCTGGGACTATGGCCTAGTGGCAAGAGTGCTTGACTCATATATATGAAGCCCTGGATTCGATTCCCCAGCACCACATATATAGAAAATGGCCAGAGGTGGCGCTGTGGCTCAAGTGGCAGAGTGCTAGCCTTGAGCAAAAAGAAGCCAGGGACAGTGCTCAGGCCCTGAGTTCAAGCCCCAGGACTGGCCAAAAAAAAAAAAAGAAAAGAAAAAAGAAAAAAGAGATAATGGCTATAAAAAATTAGTGTTCCATCTAAACTTTCCCATTGT
Source organism: Perognathus longimembris pacificus (assembly GCF_023159225.1). Classification (NCBI taxonomy): domain Eukaryota; kingdom Metazoa; phylum Chordata; class Mammalia; order Rodentia; family Heteromyidae; genus Perognathus; species Perognathus longimembris. The sequence continues at coordinate 97,789,531 of NC_063188.1, forward strand.
GTTTATTACCACAAATTAGTCACAATGATTACTAAATTTTGTACTTTGCCATTACATTGCATTTCCTCGTGCCATTAAAGATTAAAACCAATATTTAAAAATAACAGATTTTTTCCACTTTTTTGGTAGCACTGGGGAGTGAACTCAGGGCCTTGAGTTTGCTAGGTAAGTTCTCTACCACTTAAGACAGCCTCCAATCCTTTTGTGGGTTTTTTTTTCAGAGAAGGTCTCTTGCCTTTCCCCTGTGTGGCCTAAAACCATGATCCTCCTGTCTCTACCTGCTGACTAGCTGAGATTATAGATATACACATCACATTTGGCCCTATTTTTAAACAGAGGGTTTCATTCTGGTATGGCTGAAACTCTCACTTTTTTATTTTCAAAATCCTTTATGTACATGTATAATCACTTTCAAATAATAAACAAGTATCTATGCTGTACACTTAGCCTCATAGCCTAAGAGAATGTTACAATTAATAACAACTAAGAACTTTAGTTATTTGTTAAAAAATCAATTTTAAAGTTATCTACCTCCACATCTATTTTGCAAAGATTTTTTTCACAATTACCAAATATATAATTTTAAGAAGAATAAACATTTTTTTTTTTTTTTTTACTGAATTTTGGTTTACTTCTCTATGTTTCTGGTAAGTGTGAATTGCATTTTGGGTGCACTTTACCTGGTATTTTTAAAAGTACAGAAAAGGCTCATTTGTAAAATTCACCAAGTTTCCCCATGAGCTAACCCAACCTATGGCTTTAAAAAGTGGCATAAGAAGCTGGGCACTTGCGGCTCACACCCGTTATCCTAGCTACTCAGGAGACTAAAATCTGAAGATTGCAGCTCAAAGCCAGCCCGGGCAGAAAACTCTCCAAGAAACTCATCTCCAATTAACCACTTAAAAACTGGTGGTGGAGCAGTGGCTCAAAGTGGTAGATCACTAGCCTTGAGCAAAAGAGCTCAGGGACACAGTCCAAGCCCTGAATTTAAGCCTCTAAAACCAACCCAAAAAAGTGGCATAAGAATAAGTAGACCTTGGGGCTGGGAATGTGGTTTAGTGGTAGAGTGCTCGCCCAGCATGCATGAAGCCCTAGGTTTGATTCCTCAGCACCACATAAGCTGAAAAAGCCGGAAGTGGCACTGTGGCTCAAGTGGTAGAGTGCTAGCCTTGAGCAAAAAGAAGCTGTAGGCACAGTGCCTGGACCCTGAGTTCAAGCCCCAACACTGGCAAAAAAAAAAAAAAAAAGAAGAAGAAGAAGAAGAAGAAGAAGAAGAGAAGAAGAAGAAGTGGACCGGATAGGTACTCTCCAACTTTATTTTTTTGGTGCTAGTCCTGGAGCTTGAATTCAAGGACCAGGAGCTGTCACTCAGCTTTTTAAATTTTTGCTCAAGGCTAGCACTCTACCACTCAAGCCATAGCCACATTTTGGCTTTTTGGTGCTTAATTGGAGATAAGAGTCTTAAGGACTTTCCTGCCTGGGCTGGCTTTGAATAGAATCCTCAAATCTCAGCCTCCCAAGAAGCTAGAATTGCAGAAATGAGCCACCACTGTCTGGCTTACAGCTTTGTTTTTAATACTCAGAATTTAACAGGCCAAGGCTAAGAATGTTAACTGTTTGGGAAGCACTCCTGCAGGTTCTTTTTGCTTCTTTTATTCCAGTACTTCTAGCAATAAAACTCTTACTTTGGCTTTAGCAGTTTGGGGAATACAGTAGAAATCCTTAACAATAACACCTGCCTTGAGACCCTTAAAACTGTCCAAATTCCCATCCACACTACAGCATGTCACCTCTTCTACAAAACTCTTAGCTCTGGTTTTAAAAAGATACCACCTTTTAAGACCCCTTCATGGTTTGGTCTGAGCTATTGTCTTTCTTTCCGAGACTATTTTCTAAGAAGAAATACAACTGTTAGCACTTTATGAGTGCAACTATTCATTTGATAGTGAGCAGAACAGGACCTTGCAGCAGTGTGAGTGCCATAGCAGCTAGCTTGGTTCACTCACTAGTTAAGTGACCTGATATTCCTTCACTTCAATTCAAATGTGGCATCAGCAAAATGATAGGTACATGCCACTTGCCTTCAGTAGCACTTACAAAGAGTTGAAGAGCTACTTTCCATCTGCAAATGTCAAGGAACTCTCATAACTTGTGGCACGTCTGACTCAACCAAGCACATAGTTCTAGAACTTTACCTAAAATTGCTCCCCAGTCATGGACAGAACTGTTTCCTAGGACTAATTCTTTTAAAATCCTTAAAATGACTTATGTGATCTCATTTTCCACTAAGACTTCTCTCACCAAATATTCAGTGAGCTGGCTATAAGAATCAATCCCCAGTCTCAATGAACTTAGTGAGAAAGATAAAGTATAATAAAACCAATTCAAGATAACTACAATGAGAAAGGCACTCAAAAAGGTCATACAGGACAGAAAAAGAAAACATGTACATAAATCAATCCCTTCATCAATATAATGGGCACAATACACTTCTGCATCCCAGGGCTTACGCATGTCACATATGTGAAAGGGCAATAGAAAAATGTCAAGCACCAGACAAAAGAAAAGCCTGGGTTTGGGTGACAGTGACAGAAATCAGAAATGCCTACAGACATTAGCATCCCCAAGAAAAAAAACAAAATAGGCAATCACAAAAGGTAGACAGAGGCTGGGTGCTAGTGGCTTACACCTGTAATATGAGCTACTCAGGAAGCTGAGATCTGCAGATCATGGTTCCAAGCCAGCCCAGTTAGGAAAGTCTGTGAGAGTCCTATATCCAATTAAACACCAGAAAACCGGAAGTGGAACTCTGGCACAAACTGGTAGAGCACTAGCCTTGAGCACAAAAACTCAGGGACAGTGACCATGCCCTAAATTCAAGCCCCAAGACTGACCACAAAAAAAAAGGTGGATAGCTAACTTCAAGAAGAAAGTGAGTAAGAAAACAAGTGAGAGCAAAACTCATGGGAAGTGAAAGCAACATTTCACCTGGCTCAGGGCCCAAGGTACACAGCTACTTCTATAGGTATAGTGTAGGAGTCCCAAGGCCCTCTGTGAAAACCAGCGGTGAGCTGAAGATAGGTCTTCTAGGCTTAAAGCCATTCCTGTTGCAAAGTCAGACTTCCTAACGGATGTTACATAGAAGGTTAGGTCACTGTCTATTTTAACATGTGCTGCAACTCTACTCACTTTCTTCAACACAGTGCTAAATCCTTGTGTTCCAGTTCTGGCAGTCAAATGCCAGATGGGGTTTATGGAAAAATTCACCCAGTAAACCATCTATTATGCTAGACTCAAAAACTGATGCTGAAGCCTTCAACTGATGTTGAAGCCCAAAGACTTTTTGCCTTAGATTATGACGCTGTGTGGAGGCACAGTGTTTTTGTGTTGTTTTTTTCAGTCAGTCACAGGGCTTGAACTTAGGGCCTGGGTGCTATTACTGAGCTTTTTCACTCAAGTCTAGGGCTCTACCACTTTGAGCCACAGCACCACTTCTGGTTCTCTGCTAGTTAATTTGAGATAGGATTCACAGACTTTCCTGCCCAGGCTTGCTATGAACCACGATCCTCAGATCTCAGCCTCCTGAGTAGCTAGGATTACAGGCTTGAGCCAATGGGACCCAGCCATAGCTTTTAAAGAGACAATTAGGCCCAAAAGAAGTCTTAGGAAGGCCTCTATTCCAATAACTGGCGTCCCAGTAAGAAAAAAACAAGTGCAAAGTAAAGATATGGGAAAATGGCCACCTTCAAAGCCAAGGAGAGATGCCGCAGATGACAGTAACCTTGACCTCAGAATAGATGCTAGAAAGCAAGCCTACAGAATGGTGAGGACATACTCTTCTGCTCTTTAGCCCACCCAGTCTGAGATAGTTTGTTACTGCAGTCCTAACCAGCTCACAGTACTATCCTCCTCCAAATAGCTGACACATGATAAGAGGAGGTAAGCAACTGGTAAGAAAGAATAGGAATAGAAAACAAATTTCTGTCTAGAAATCAAGACCAAACTCTAAAGTAAAATGGCAATGTGTGGCTCCCTCCCTTTGCTTCTAAGGCAACTTGACCAGGTTGGTGGTAACATGAAGGCCATACTACACTTGAGGCCATACCACACTTGACCGCTGCTCAATCTTCTTTCCCCAACACACTGTAAACTCATCCAGGGCAGGGAGTAGCTGCTATCCATCTTTCTTCCTGACACAGGAGCAACAGGTGTATATTGTTTTTAATGTTCTTGAAATAAGCAGCACACACAAAAAAGGGTTCCATTGAGAAAAGTGTAAGCCGTTTCCCCCCTTTCTATATTTTTCAGCAGACCTAAATTTAGGCAACTAGGCAAAGATTTGAAGTGATTCACGTTTTCCCAAACTGTTCACTTATCCCTCCTCAGGCCAAGGCCCCATGGGATGAGATAGCCAACTAGGACCATTTCGTGCTGCTATCCTGGAAATGGATTTTTACTTCATCTACTGCCACAATATTCTTCTAAAACCTCCTTTGGATCCATTATGCCATCTGTGTACAGTCTGGAGCGGTTAAGGTAATAATGCCAAAGTCCCACAGAAATAAGATTTTTAAAATGTTACGTAGTTACAGTGAACATGCAGTAAACACTTCACCAAAGTGAATAACAGTCCTTTACCATTTTAAAGGAAAGGGAAAAAATACCAAATGGGGTTAATTCACATTATGGACTAATGGCCTGTAAACTTTCGTTTGAAAGCAAAGCACATAAAAAGCTTTGACACAGCTACTTTTCACTGTAAAAATAAATAAACCTCCTTCAAATAATTTGTATGTGTCGTCCCCCCCCCAAGTCAAACTGCCAAGTTTCAAACAAAAATTAAATCCACCATCCTGTTACAACTCTTAAAAGGCGGGCTTTATAATGGAAATAGTAAAGCAATCTCCGTGAAGGAAATGTTGCTAGGTACTGACAGTAAGGGAGAGAGTCTACAACAATACTTCATACACCGGCAACATGGTACTTGTTGACAGAGGATGCTAGGATTTCATTCTAATGATACAACTATCAGTTCTCACAAGTTGCTTTTCTTTTTATGTTAACATCTACAGGTGCTCTGGTTTTGGTCCAAATCCAACAGATTGGGTTTTTTTTTTTGCCACTCCTGGGGCCTGAACTCAGGGCCCAATCACTGCCCCTGGCTTCTTTCACTCAAGGCTAGCATCCTACCAGTTGAGCGCCACTTCCAGCTTTTTCTGTTCATGTGGTGCTGAGGAATTGAACCCAGGGCTTCATGTATGCAAAGCAAAGACTCTACCACTAAGCCACATTCCCAGCACCCCAAGAGATTTTAATTCATTTTTAAGTAGGCCTTCCTTGAGCAACAAAGAGAAGGCCAATTTTCACTTCAGCTTATAAAGTAAGAAGTGAATGTTATACACACTATATTAACTTAAATATATAGAACTTGCCTTATAATTTGTTTTCTGCTGGACCAAACTATTTTTTTCTTCCATTTCCCCTATGACTTGTATTAAGTTCTTCTTTATTTTTTTTAAATCTAGAATCCATCCAACTGATCTGTTCAGGGTATATAGGAGAGGGGTTCCCAAACTTGGCTGCCCATTAGAATTATCTGAAAGGGCTTTCTAAAAATGTATTGGTTCCCAAGCTTTATCTCATACGTGAATTTGAGTGTCTGAGCATGCAATCAGTGGACTTATATTTTTTATATACTCCAAGCAACACAAAGGAGACAGTTATCATGTTATATAGTAAATTATCTGAGAAGCCATATTTTGAAGGGTAAGATACCAGATAGTACAATTCACCATGTGACCACTGATGGCACTGGCCAGATCTGACCTCTATACTACAATCAGATGTCATGTATTAGGAAACTTCTTCATCTGATCCCCTGGTATTTAGGAACCAAAGTTTGAATTTAAATTCTACCACTAAGCTACGCACCAGTGGTTCATGCTTGTAATCCTAGCTACTCAGGAGGCTGGGGTCTGAGGATTGTGGTTTGATGCTAGCCCAGGCTGCTAAGTCCATGAGACTCTTCTGTCCCATTAGCCAAATATACAAAATCTCAAGTGGAGCTGTGACTCAAAGTGGTAAAGCACTAGCCTTGAGTTGAAAAGCTCAGGGACAGCGCCCAGGCCCTAAATTCAAGCTCTTAGGACTGGTGTGTGCATGTGGGTGCATGTGCACGTGCGCATGTGTGCGTACGCACGCACACAGGCACCCCCCCCCACATTCTACCACTAACAAATACCCTGATACCACTTAGCATTATTGCATGATCTGTCAATGCCCTAAGTGTGTAAAACTCACGCCTTCCTAAACTATAATTTAGGAATAATAAGCAGGATGAAGCTCAAAGGAATAATGGTTTCAATAGCTCAAATTCAACAAATAAAACAAAAGTGTTCTTGGAACATTTCATGAAGTTCCTTCTGTCAGACCCATACATTTTGTACCCTTCTTGTTTCATTTTATTTCATCTTCTGACAATGTAAAAAAGCCTGTCAATTCACTCAGTGCCATTTTTACCCCGATTTGCTGAGTAGTATATTAGAAACAGACAGCAACAACAAAAAAGCACCCCATTTTTTAAACTTTTAAAATGGTACGACAGTAAACAGTGTGAGTATACAGATTCTAACAATAGCTTTTCCCCTTTTATAAGCAAAAAGCGTCCAAGTGGCTACCATATTTTCTCCTATTTTTTTTTCTGGGATACCATGTATGTTACTGGATGTTCTCCAGGAAGCTGGGCTAAGTCGCCAGATGTCATAGATAATTCTCCATGTCTCCAAGAGTCAGTGGACTTTTTGAAAACTGCTAATCATGAAAGACCAATCTGGGCTCTCAGGGAAGAAATTTAGAGCTGTATGTAAGAGATTATAGCCCTGGGGAATCTAAAATCATCTAGGGAACCTAGGATGGATAGATTCAGAAGAAAGTAATGGGGAAGCAAGTTCTAATATATTCAATACCAAAACAGGTAACTGACCTGACAAAAACAGACCATTTATTAGAGAATCAGTACTTAATTTTTCCAACGCACAACCACCATTAAGAAAAAAAATTGTCAATGTCAAAAGAAAAACAGCTATTAAATGATATTACAAGTAAATATATTAGCCATGAACAATTTTCTAAAACCTAGTTATTTATTAATGAATAGAAGGAATTTCTTCTCTGTGTAACCTTTACTAATTCCTCAAAAATAAGCTGTGGAAATGCTTGCTGAACATCGAAAGACAAAAGATGAATATTTAAACCAAGTCTTTCCTTAACCGTAAAATATTTTACTTTCAAGGACAGAAAAAACAACTCAAGACATTAATAATTTCTGTCCTATCTTGGAGATAGAACAAGTGAAGTTAATTATGTCTGAGATTGAAAACAGACCAAATCAAGGACTGCATGGGCATCCTTATGTGAGAAAACCCTGCAATAGTTGTAGATTTTTTTTCTATGCTGTTGAGATTGCCTCCAGTCCTAATACCGACCAACAAAATGCTGAATTGATATTCACTGACAAACAACATAAACACTCTGTAGGTAACTAATAAGAAAAATGTGTAAATTTGCCTTTTTTATTTTTTCCAGGTAATAGAAAAGTTGTCAATGTGATTTTCAGGTAGGAAGAAAAAACCATGCACTTGTCATGACATTTTCAAATACTTTAAGTTATGTAACAAAGCTTTTCCCAGACCCATTAAGTCCCACAGTGCCTGAAGTCTTGTATGAGGAAACACAGGGTGCAGAG